>NC_133647.1:182065338-182264599 GCF_009905375.1 Apium graveolens
ATTGCCTGGACTGCGGGTCCAAACTGTGCCCGGTCGACAGAGAGTCGCACAAATCAAATCCAAGTCAAAATCCTCAGCAGTCTTTTCATTCCAGTTCTCCTCCTCGGGCTTCCTCTCTCGCTGTCCAATCACACGGCGAATCGCCGCAGGATGATAATCAACCGTCAGCCCACGGACTACAGAAAACCCATTCTTTTCAGCCTTCGCGTTCGCGTAGAACTCGCGAACAACGCTCATCGGTACTGCTTCGGGTGACTCACAAAAAGCTATCCACCCCTTCTCTGCAATCATGGGCAACAACTCACCATCCCTCCCTGATGGTAAAAACCCCCTCTCCTTCAGAATCGGCTTCCCCAACAGCCTAGTGTACTCCTCCTCCGCAGCTCTGTCAGTTAACCGAGGCCTTGCAGCAGTACCCCTCGATGAATCAGCAGTAGGAACTGTGCTGCTGCTGTCAATAGTGCGTGCTCTCTTGGGTGCCATTGATTCGTGAATAAAAGTGTGTAAGAACTGATTTTTGATGTTTGCGAGAGGGTTTAAGTGTAGGAAGTTTTGTGGGAGATATGTAGGATAGGTGTATGTATATATAGGGTGTGGATTAGATTAGGGTTTGGGAATTAAGGGATAAAATGATGGGGTAGTGGGAACAATTCGTGGGTTTATGGGCTAAAACTGTTTTTGTGTTTTTGTTTGTTCTTTTTTTTTTTTTCTGAACTGTAAATTTTTTTTTCTGGAACTCGACCCCTGCGCGGCCGCTCAGCATAGCTGCGCGGGCGCGCAGAGGGTCTCTGGAAAAAAAAAATTTCAGCCCCTGTTTTCTGATTTTTTTGTGTTTTTGGATAGGTTATTAACTTCTAAGGGTTCCTGTAACAACAATTCATGGGTTGCCTCCCACGCAGCGCTTCTTTTTCGTCATTAGCTTGACGTTCCGTACCTTTCTCAAGTAGTCAACAAAATGGCACTAACCACCTCTCGGTTTGCCATGTCCCCATAGTAGTGCTTCAACCGCTGACCGTTAACCTTGAATGCTTGGTCCGAATCATTCTCAAAAATTTCCACCGCTCCATGTGGAAACACAGTTTTGACAATAAAAGGTCCAGACCACCTTGATTTCAACTTCCCAGGAAAAAGTCGGAGCCGAGAGTTGAATAAAAGAACTTGTTGCCCTGGCACAAATAACTTAGGATGTAGCTTCCTATCGTGCCACCTCTTCACCTTTTCCTTATACATTTTGTTATTCTCGTACGCTTGAAGTCGAAATTCATCAAGTTCATTAAGCTGAAGCATTCTTTTCTTACCAGCTGCATCTAAATCCAGGTTCAATTTCTTCAATGCCCAGTAGGCCTTATGCTCAAGCTCCGCCGGTAGATGACATCTCTTACCGTACACCAACTGAAACGGTGACATCCCAAGTGGAGTTTTGTATGCTGTTCTGTAAGCCCAAACAGCTTCATCGAGCTTTAAAGACCAATCCTTCCTTGACGGACAAACAACCTTCTCTAGAATACGCTTTATCTCTCTGTTAGACACTTCCGCTTGACCATTTGTTTGCGGATGATAGGCAGTAGCTACTCGATGATTCACATTATAATGCTGCATCATAGAAGTGAACTTACGGTTGCAAAAATGCGATCCTTCATCACTTATGATTACCCGAGGTGTTCCAAACCTTGTGAAAATTTGCTTATGAAGAAAATTTTGTACTGCCTTTGCATCATTCGTCGGTAAAGCTTTAACTTCGACCCATTTTGAGACATAATCGACTGCCAGCAAGATGTACTGATTATTGCAAGACGAGATAAAAGGCCCCATGAAATCGATTCCCCATACATCAAAGACCTCGACTTCAAGCATCACATTTAATGGCATCTCATCCTTCCTTGACAAATTTCCCACTCTTTGGCAACGATCACACCTTAAAATAAACTGATGAGCATCCTTGAACAAAGTAGGCCAGAAAAAACCTGCTTGCAGAATACGAGCTGCCGTCTTCTCACCTCCATAGTGTCCACCATAAACCGTGGAATGGCAGTCTCGTAATATCCCCTCCGTCTCACAGAACGGGATACATCTCCTGATGATCTGGTCAGCTCCCTGTCTAAACAAATATGGTTCATCCCACATATACCACTTCACCTCATGCAGAAACTTCTTCTTTTGAGCGGATGTCAAATTAAGAGGCATTATATTGCTGACGAGATAGTTTACAATATCTGCAAACCATGGTTCTTCCTCCTGAATTGCAAACAACTGCTCATCCGGAAAAGATTCATTGATTAACGTCCTATCTTGTGAAGTAGAATCGGGATTCTCCAACCTAGAGAGATGGTCAGCTACTTGATTCTCAGTACCTTTTCTATCTTTGATCTCTAACTCAAATTCCTGAAGTAAAAGCACCCAACAAATGAGTCTCGGCTTCGAATCCTTCTTAGAAACCAGATAGCGAATAGCTGCATGATCAGTGAATACTGTTACTTTCGTACCAAGCAGATAAGATCGAAATTTCTCAAAGCCAAAGACTATAGCCAAAAGCTCCTTCTCAGTAGTGGTGTAGTTCAATTGGGCACCATTTAAAGTCTTACTCGCATAGTAGACCACATGGAAGAGATTTTTCTTGCGCTGTCCCAGAACTGCACCTACCGCATAATCACTCGCATCACACATCATCTCAAACGGTTCTGTCCAATCTGGTGCTGTAATAACTGGTGCAGTGATCAAACTCTTCTTGAGAGTCTCGAATGCTGCCAAACATTCATCATCAAATTTGAACGGCACATCTTTCTCAAGCAAATTGCACAACGGCTTAGATATCTTTGAAAAGTCCTTGATGAATCGCCGATAAAAACCCGCATGACCAAGAAAACTACGGATTCCTTTCACAGAATTAGGTGGGGGAAGATTTTCAATGACTCCCACCTTGGCCTTGTCCACCTCCAGACCCTTGCTAGAGACCTTATGCCCAAGGATAATGCCTTCACGCACCATAAAATGACATTTCTCCCAATTAAGCACCAAATTAGTTTCCACGCATCTTTTGAGTACGGCGCGCAGATTATTCAAACATTCATCATATGAGTGTCCAAAGACGGAGAAGTCATCCATGAACACTTCGACGTTATTTCCAATCATGTCAGAGAATATAGCCATCATACATCTCTGAAAAGTGGCCGGGGCGCCACATAACCCAAACGAAACTCTGCGAAAAGCAAATGTGCCAAATGGACAAGTGAAGGTAGTCTTTTCCTGATCCTCTGGTGCAATACAAATCTGATTATACCTGGAATAACCATCCAGAAGACAAAAATACTCATGACCCGCCAATCTGTCAAGCATTTGATCAATAAATGGAAGGGGGAAGTGATCCTTCCTTGTGGCTTTGTTCAATTTTCTATAATCCATGCATACTCTCCATCCTGTAATTGTTCGAGTAGGGATGAGCTCATTCTTTTCATTTGCGACCACAGTGATACCTCCCTTCTTAGGTACACATTGTACGGGGCTCACCCACGAGCTGTCAGAAATAGGATAAATGATGTCTGCATCTAGTCATTTCAGAATTTCTTTCTTCACCACCTCCTTCATGATGGGATTCATTCTTCGCTGCTGTTCCACAATTGGCTTACTACCTTCCTCTAGCAGAATTTTATGCATACAATATGAAGGACTTATCCCCTTGATGTCTGCTATGGTCCATCCTATAGCCGATTTGAATTCTCTCAAAATCCTTAAGAGCTTGTCTTCCTCACTACCTGAAAGGTCAGATGAAATAATAACAGGTAACGTAGATGAATCACCTAAAAAAGCATACCTCAAGTGTTCAGGTAATGGTTTGAGCTCCAAGGTAGGTGCTTCCTCTATTGATGGTTTGAGCTTCCCTTCAGCATTCTTAAGGTCAGAAGTACCAAGGGATTCAAATGGTATGTCCAGCTTTCGCTTCCATGGAGAAGCGTTCAGATATTGTAATTGCTCGTTGCTATCTTCATCATCGCTATCAAAATCCCCCACTAAGGCCTTTTCCAATGCATCAGACATTAGCATGTGATCGAGTTCCGAAGTAACTGCAGAATCAATCACATCCACTTTTAAGCACTCCTCATCTTCTGTAGGGAATTTCATTGCCTTGAATACGTTGAAGGTCACATCCTGATCTTGGACCCGCATAGTAAGTTCCCCTTTTTGCACATCTATCAAGGTACGGCCAGTAGCCAAGAAAGGCCTCCCCAAGATTATGGGAATCTTCTTATCTTCCTCAAAATCCAGAATAACAAAATCTGCTGGAAAGAAGAGCTTATCCACTTTGACGAGCACATCCTCAACTATGCCCCTTGGGTAAGTAATGGAACGGTCAGCCAATTGTAGTGACATGTACGTGGGTTTTGGATCAGGCAGATCCAGTTTTTTAAAGATCGACAACGGCATCAGATTAATGCTTGCTCCCAAATCACAAAGGCACTTGTCAAACGTCAGATTGCCAATTGTGCAAGGAATGGTGAAGCTCCCTGGATCTTTCAGTTTTGGTGGTAACTTTTGTTGCAGAACAGCGCTGCATTCTTCCGTGAGAGCAACGGTTTCAAGGTCATCCAGTTTCACCTTCCTTGAAAGAATAGTCTTCATAAACTTCGCATAACTAGGCATTTGTTCCAGAGCCTCAGTGAAAGGTATATTGATGTGAAGTTTCTTGAACACCTCCAGAAACTTCCTGAACTGTCTATCCAGCTTTTATTGCTGCAATCTCTTAGGAAAAGGTGGTGGAGGATAGAGCTGTTTCTCCCCTGTATTAGCCTCAGGCAGAGTGTGTTCAACAGTAGTCTTCCTTGGTTCCGCCGCTTTCTCCTTTTGCTTAGATTCTTCATCTCTAACTTCAGCTTCGACTTCCTTTGCCTTTTCAGCATCAGCCACTTTTCCAGACCTTAAGGTAATAGCCTTGACTTGCTCTTTAGCTTCCTTCCTGCCTAGTACTTCCGTGTCACTGGGAAGAGTGCCAGGTTGACGATTGAGCACTGCATTGGCTAATTGACCGATTTGATTTTCCAAGGTCTTGATAGAAACCGCCTGACTCTTGCACAACAGCTTAAGTTCCTCAAAATCAGCACTAGTGGGTGCAGCTGTACTTCCCTGTTGAGGATATGATTGCCTTGTAGTATACTGCTGTGGTTGCTGGAATCCAGGTGGGATAAACTGTTTACTCATTCCTTGCTGATATGGTGGCTGAATAGCATTCTGATTATTTCCCCAGCTGAAATTTGGATGATTTCTGTTATTAGGATGATAGGTCGCTGGCACAGGCTGCTGTTGTCGCTGATAATTATTCACATACTGAACGAATTCATTGACAAGAGAACACTGATCCGTAGCATGAGAACCTGCACAAAGCTCACAAACCATAGCTATTTGATTAACTCCATACGTAGCCAGAGAATCAACCTTCATTGATAGCGCTTGGAGCTGGGCTGCAATAGCGGTGGCTGCATCAACTTCCAGAATACCTGCTACCTTGCCTGACGTCATCCTCTGAGTTGGGTTTTGATACTCATTTGCAGCCATCGTCTCTATAAGATTATACGCCTCAATATAGCTTTTAGCCCATAAGGCTCCTCCAGCTGCTGCATCGAGCATGGGCCGAGATTGGGCCCCCAAACCATTATAGAAACCAGTGATCACCATCCAATCCGGCATTCCATGATGTGGACATTTTCTCAACATTTCCTTGTAGCGTTCTCAAGCCTCGCACATAGATTCTGTAGGTTGCTGCGCAAACTGAGTAAGAGCACTCCTCATAGCAGCAGTCTTTGCCATTGGATAAAACTTCACCAGAAACTTTTGCGCAAGATCTTGCCACGTAGTGATGGACCCAGCTGGTTCAGAATGTAACCAGTCTTTAGCCTTATCCCTCAGTGAGAATGGGAAAAGCCTCAACTTGATAGCCTCATCAGTCACGCCATTATACTTAAAAGTGCTGCAGATCTCGACAAAATTCCTTATGTACATGTTGGGGTCTTCAGTTGCCGCTCCTCCAAAAGAAACAGAATTCTGCACCATCTGAATAGTGCCCAGCTTGATTTCAAAGGTGTTAGCTTGAATAGACGGATGGAGGATGCTTGACTGAATGTCATCAATTTTAGGCCGAGAAAAATCCATAAGAGCTGGATCAGCTTGAACAATACGATCTCCCATGTTTACTGGTTCTTTCTGCTCAGTTCCTGAATCCGAATCCTCAAAATCTAACTTCTCCGGAATATCAAGAACTTCGTCTGTCTCCTCAGCTGTATCTAAAGTCCTCTTGCGAGCACGAGAACGAGTTTGCATAAACGCTTGCTAAAGTACCTGAAACACAACCGAAAAGAGTAAGTAACTACTACGTCCTAATCACTGAGTCCTAATGACCAATAATGGTAAGTACATAAACTAAACAAATATGCCGAGTCCCCGGCAGCGGCGCCAAAAACTTGTTAGAGCGAAAACACGCGCTAATATTCACGCAAGTATACGCGTTCGCAAGTAATATAGAATATTTTCTAGTTCGTTCCCTCAGAGAATCAGACTAAATTATTGTCTAATTAACTCACTCACCAATGTATGATTACTTCTCAATGTTAAGATAATAACACTTAAAATTGTTGATTAAATATTAACTATAATTAACTACTTAATTAACCACTTAACTAACTCTTCAATTTATCAATAATAAAACACTCATGAGATCACAACTTCATTATTACTTCCTTCTATAGCCATTGTTATTACCTTTGGCATGTGACAGTGATGATATTAATCGAATAACACGAAACTGATAAAAGCCAACTTTCATTGTACTAATACCATTCTACCAAGCATCCACAATTAAGATAGAAGTTGAATAGTCATCAATTATATTGAGTTCCTATATGTCTACAGAAATTGACAACACAACAATTTAAGCTCAAGTTATTCCTTTTGATTACATAGGGCAAATAAAACTGTTAGAGTTACCCACTAATCATGCTCAACGTACATGAACCTATGCTAGCATGGCAAGTTCTAAATCTCAAGATCCACCGTCGCTTCACAAGAGATTAACACCCTATCTTATATGTTCGCGACGCACATAAGACGAATACGCACAACCAATACTAGATATCATGCAATCATCACACACTAAAGTATTAAACAATTAACTAAAGAATTCCATAATAAATCCGTTGCAACCCCATAATCACGATTAGCCCATAATAGAACTTATCGCCATCATGGGTTCATATGAAATCATGACAAACAAACACAAAAAAATAATAACTAAACTAATTATATTAAAACAAAGTACGTCACAAGAGTAAATAAGTCAAAGCAAGAAAACTAGCATCCAACATTACAACGAAACAAGAATCACAAGAAAATATGCTTCCTCTTCGTTGCGGTGTGCTAAATCGGTCTTCTTCCTTATCTCCTTCGCTTCTTGCGTAAAACACAATCTAAAACATAATCCCCTTAATACTCTCTGTGAAAACGTCTCAAATCTACCTATATAATAGTCCCATAAAACTTAGATTACATAGAAGTTGGAAGCCAAACAGAAGTAGAAGTCTAAAATAATTTATCTTTTTCCCCGACCCTGCGCGGCCGCTCAGCATAGCTGCGCGGGCGCGCAGGTTGCTGCGCGGCCGCTCAGCATTGCTGCGCGGGCGCGCAGGCCTCTACTGGAAAAAATCCAGGTTTGCTCTGTTTCTTCGCCGTAATCTGCCCATTCCTTTCCTCTCGCAATGGTGAACACATGCCAAGGCTTATTCTTGATGATTCCTCCCCCGAAATGCAACTAATACCCTGAAATGCATAAACACTAGAAAAATGCATCAAATACACAAAATACTTGATTTCAAGACACCAATTTAAGCCATTTTAAGACGTTCTAAGTGGTATAAAATGCCACTTATCACCAAGCCGGGATCATATAGGACCTATGACTCAAGGTAGAAAGATCACTATAAAGGCGATAAAAGAAAGAGAGGTCACATTCAACCTACCCCCGGTAAAAGAAGTGTAGAAGGAAGAGTCGATCTATGAGCCAGGCCCGATCTGTGACCGAGATCAGATTCGTACAAGAGCACCAAAAGAAGCTTTGTCCCGAGGGCAAGGAACGAGAAAAGATATGATACCCGGATGAATTCCCGAAGAAGCGTGAAAATGATGATTGATGCTCAGACACTACTAGAAAAAACACCTTAGACATCGATTAAAAACCGATGTCTATGTAAAAAATATATGATATATTCGCGACTGATGTTAAAGATATTTTATCATAGACATCGGTTAAAAACCGATGTCTAAGTAATCTTACACAACGTTTCTGGAAAATTTCTGATGTCTAATTCACATTCTTGTTATCTAATTGAGTAATATCAAGTTCAGAAATACAATATTAGAATGATTAGATATATTTAAAACTATAGAACACAAGCAATATTTATGAATTAACATCGATTAAAAATAAAAATGGATGTCTTAAACCTATTAGACATCAATTTTTTATTAAAGAACCGATGTTAATTTGAACAATAGACATCGATTATTTTCTAAATAACCGATGTCAATTTGAACAATAGACATTGATTATTTTCTAAATTACCAATGTTGATATAATAAATAGACATCGGGTGTTTATTTTTGAATCGATGTTATTTCCTTGTTTACATGTGCTAATATCCCTGTATTAACATCGAATATTAGATAATGCATTAACCACAATACTGAAAAAATTTAATTCTTAAAACTCAGTTAATACATATATATTATTACTCAATTGAATTCAAGATCAATAAATTCTCAATGTGTACAACTAATCTCAAATATGTCTATAATTTTAAACAAACTATTCTATAATTCAAGATCATCTTCTATATGTGTTCAATATCTTCTATAGAAGATCGTCCAGAGACCCAGCTACCCTGCAACAGACCTGTGTTCAACAGCAAACCCTCAACCTTTACTCACTGGCTAGCGCTCATCATAATGCTGAAAGTTAAAGGATAGATTTCACCTATAACAGGAGATAAAAAAAATTTCATACATAATCTTCGCTTGGTCCACTCACCGCTGCACACATTTGTTTAAGACCTCCATTCCATGAAACCATCAAATAACCATTGTTCTTATACACCCCTGTATTAGTGGCATCACATGGAATCAGAATGAAATCATCCAATTCGAACTACAAAGTATATTTCATCTAAATTAAAATTAAAAGAAAACAAATAAACCAAATCATATAAAGTAGTGGCAAAAGTTCAAGGTAAGACCAGAAAATCCTTGAGACATTCAAATTAGGTAGCAACAAACGATATTAGGAAAGATTCTACATATCACAAGCAACTAAAAAAAATATACTATATATCTAAATTTCCAAGAAATAACTAAAATTCTAAAATGATACATGAAGCAGATAAAGAATCGTTATATTTCTACCGAATGATCAAGCCATCTGCCTTATCCTCTTCAAATATCAAATTTTGTTTGCATTGGAATTACGGAAAACCTCACAAAACCACCATCTTAGTTCTGAAACTATAGCAAGTGTTGCATATACATGCAAAGAGTAAAATGTCATGGATTACCATTTGAGAAAGTCTTTTCATGGATCAGATAAATCCTGATATATGAAGAACAATAACATGAAACCAAAATTTAGAGGCTTGGCACACCTCATTTCCTTGTCCATCAGACCATTGTATATAAGGCAATGAAAGAAGTCTGGTCTCCATTTCTGAAAGTTCCAACCCAATTTCTCGAGTAATATGCATGGCTGTCATACCTTTTCTTATGATGAACTTTGAGAATGAAGTGAACTTTAGATTACCTTAGCCCAGTCAAGAGAGAATGGATCCCTGGCATTTTGATTGGCTATAGGATATCAACAACAGGTCCAAGCTGGATAATCACAGTGGTAGATACATCTGGTAGTCACAAAATAAAGCTAATTAATAATAAATATATCCGTTGTTTCATCTATGTCAGTATTATTGCAAATATATAACTTGAAAACTATTACTCATATACAAACGTAATTAAACATACCCATATTCAGTGATAAACCACCCTACGTGGTACGAAAACTTGAATGTAATCCACGGCAACCAAGAACACCACCACCCACATTAGAAAAGTTATTCCCATCATTATGAAAGAATGATTATCGAACAACAAGGCAACCCCTGAAACTCTCCTTATTAATTATATCAATTATGAATGACAAGTCCTAAAAGAGATTAGAGACAATAACTTATCATTTAGCTGTATGTTGTATGAGGATAATATCGAGAACCCTTAAGGCCTCCTGAGAGTTCTCGGAGTCCTGACCACGTAAAGCTTGTGCAATGGCCTGCACATGAATCTTTCTAGCATAGGAAATTTCCACCTTGTAAGTCTTGGACTGGTAAGGCCGTTTCAAACTCTTCCGATCATTCTCATCAGGACTTTTATCAGCAAGTGAACTGCTATTTCCAGTGCTCCTGAAAAACATAATTACAATAACTAGGTGAGGACAGATGCACTGAATTTCTACAAATGTGGTAGCGTGTTTAAAAGAGCATTCCTATTATATGAGATATTCTCAAGTACAATATTAAAGTCTAGCTTGTTTCCTGGAAGAGCTGCAACAGTAAACAAACTATTTTCACCATCATAAGCAAAGTCTCTCCCTTCCAACTCCATCTTATAAGTTTGATGAATACGGTCAAGCACGTCTTCCAATACATTTACCATCAACTGGATGACCATCTTCATAAAAAAGAGCAACCTATAGAAGTACACATACTTAGATACTGGCAATGCACACCATTCACACTTAATGCACAACAGCAAAGGTATAAACATACAACAAATAAAAGTGAAACAAGGAAAAAACAAAGCAGGTAGTTGTTGTGCACAAATTTTATGGATGAAAAATCAGCTATTCGACTATGGTTTACATGTGGACAAGATTCCAATTTTCCGTGACAACACAAGTGCCATTTCCATTACTGAAAATCATGTGCAACATTCAAGGACAAAGCATATTGACATAAAGTACCATTTTATTCGAGAACATGTCATGAATGGTACTGTGGAACTTCACTTTATTGCATGCGACCAGCAACTTGCAAACATTTTACTGTTAGGTCACACACACACTGTAGAGGGGGTGAATACAGTGTATAGTACACTCAAATTGAACTTTAAGATCTTAAGTAACAGAAAACAAACTTTATTGAAACAATAAACTCTGTTACAATATGGAACTGTTACCTCTCAGTGATGAACAAATATCACGAGAGCTGCTAGGGTTATAAAGAATAATAACTTCGATAATGATAACACTTATAGTGTAAACCCTATGCCTGTGTTTATATACTACACAGTTACAAGATAATCGCTAATTGATATGGAATATAATTCTGCTTCCTAAAATATATCAATCAGATATCTTTTCTTCCAAGTATTCCATTCTTCACGGAATTCCTTCTTCATGCATATCTCTTCTTATGTTTATCTCGATCTTCTTTCCTTTAATCAGCTACTGTCCTTATCTGATTGTCCTTCAGCACTTAAGTTCTGATATCTATCTTCTGATGATTATCTCCTGATAATATAAGTACTGATATCCTTAAGTCCTGACTTCCAGTATAAGTACTGATCAACAGTTAAGTACTGATTTATCTTGTTCACGTAAGATCTGAAAGCTAAACATAAAACATATTAGCCATGACATTATCAAATATATCTAACAATCTCCCCCAACTTGTAAATTAACAAAATATACAAGTTTAACAGATATTTGATGATGTCAAAAACATTAAGTACAAATGCATGAGAAATAGACTAGATAACTACAACTTACAGTCCTTAAAGTTTTTACCAATTTCAACTTCTGATAACAACTTCAATCTGTATAAATATCATAATTTAAGCAGTTGTAGATCTTCGACTTGGCTTCTTCATTTTCTGATCTCTCTGATGTCAGGAGTTGTTCTGAGATAGTTCTTCAACAAACATTTCTCAGCATATCTTAGTTCATCAATCATTCTCCTTTTAACACCTTTAAGCTCTGCAGTATCTTCACCAGTTTGAAAGATTGCAGCTCTGAGATCATTAATCTTTGCTTTTCTTAACTCCTGATCTAGTCTTATGACATAAGCTTTATCAGATTCAAGATTGAATTCAAGTCCCTTAATACCAAGATACGTTCTGATCAGTGCAGTATTAGGCTTCATATCAACAATATCACCATTGTGATCTCTGTACTTTGGAACATATATGCTGTCAGACTTAACAGAATAAAGCCTTTTCTGTCTCTGAATCTGTTCTTTTAAGTAGTTTGCAGCAGTCTCTGTTATTCTGTCATCCACTTGAAGTAAGAAAAGTACATGCTCCAATTCTTTAAAATACTTCAAAGGAATGGCATTTTGTCTTATATGATAAACCCTACTATCTGTCATGAAATACAACATGATGTATTCTTTCAAGTAGGTATGGTAAACCATCTGTACAGATTCCAGTTGATTCAATCTCTCAGGAGTTGCTCCAATACCTGGTTCACTCAAGGAAGTTGGATCATTGGTAGTGTTGTGTACTCTTCTTTCATCAGCACTTCCCAATCCAGTTTTATCTCTAGCTTCCTTTCCAGTAACTACTCTTGCTTCAAAACCACTTGCAGTAGTCTTCAAAGATTGAGTCTGTTTTGCTTTAGTGAATCCTGGTAGGAGTGTTTTAGTTCTATTTTCTGATATCAAGTTAACTTGAGCACTGTCAGAGGTTACTTGCTTCTTCTGAATATCAGAACTTACAATTTCTTGACTCTGAACAACTTGAGCCATGTCAGAGATTGTTTTAAGAACTTTTCTTGTAGTCAGAGCAAGATCATCTTTTCCATCAGTAATTTCTTCTTCCTCAGGAGGTACATAAGGCTTGATAGGTTCACCAACCTTTTCTTTACCCTTGGATCTTGGATCTATCCGTGGTTCTGATCTAGCCAAAGTTGCTTCAGTATGTATCCTTTCTTTTCTTTGATCACAATGCCTTTAGGTTTTGGAAGTAACTTTTTACCAGAAGCTTCAGATTTAGATGTGACTTTCTCTGATTTAAGTCTGGCTTCTTCTTCCTTTAAACTTTCCAAGTCCATCCCTGGATTTTCTTGAAGAAATAACTGTCTTGACATTTCCTCATCAAGATCTAGAAGTTCATCAGAACTTATCCTTTTACCAGCAGCAGAACTTATTCTTTTCCCAGTATCAGAACTTGTTCTGTGACTAGCTTGTCTTGATGTAAACCTTCTACCTTGACTATGACCACTACCCATTCCAGAGGTTCCTTGGTCATCTTTTCCATCATCCTTTCCTTGCAGAGTCTTGTTGGTTTTGCATTTGGACTTAATTACCTTCTCCCCCTTTTTGGCATCAGCAGGTAATAAAAGAGAGATAAGTAGTTCCACTGAGGTCTGGATTTCAGTAAGTTGCGATTGCTGAGAAGCTTGATTTGTCAGAATTTGATCAATCTGAGCTTGTTGCTTCTCTTGAGTTTTCAAAATATAAGCAACCCTGTCAATGGTAGGTTGGAAGAACTTTTTCTTATCAATTTTCCAAACTTGTTCCTGTTTGATAAAGTTCTCATGAATCTTGTGTAGCTCTGCATGAGTATTGGAATGAAGACCTTGTAGATGTTTAGTACTCAATGCAGTGACTCTAGGCTGGGTTTTAAAATCATCAGAATTTAACATTTCATCAGCTTTAGTCAAGTGCTCAGCAAGATGTAAAGCATTTGGAACACATGAAACTGAGTTCCATTCCTTAGTCCACTCCTGACCTGCAGGAGTTTCACTCCAAGGTACTGGTGCATCCCTGATAACAAACTCCTTTACCAGTTCAGACTTAGGAAGAGTCGGTGGAGGAGTATGTCCTGAAGGACCTGCTTCATCAGCATCTACAGTTGTAGCAGCTTCACCAGTATCTCCAACATTTGCAGCATCAGAACTTAAAGAATCAGTATCTTCTGATAAGACAACAGTGTGAGTAGCAATGGAGGCTTCAGCATCCTCTAATTGTTGATCTGATACTAAGTTCTGATCAACAGCCATATCCTGATGCTCACCTAAAATCTGATCATCAGCATCTTGATGCAGAGAAGGTGTTGTTGATAACTCTGGAGTTTGAACAGCATCAATAACAGGTGTTGTAGAAGTATTATTTGCTGTTGGAGCTTCTAAGAAAAGTATTTCAGGCACAACCAGGTTCTGAATATCAATTTCAGCACTTGTGCCTGGATCAACAAGAGACACAGATGGTGAGTTAGCCTTGTCAGATACAGCTTCCTGAGATGGAGTTGATGGAGAAGAAGTGACTGGAGCAAATTCCTTGTCTTGTGAGAACAGAGATTCCTGATCCCCTTCCTTAGCTGCTTCCTCCTCATTATCTGAAACTGGCCTTTGTGCCCTCTGTTTCTTGTACTTCCTTATTGATTTGGATTCCTTGGGAGTTTCAGGAACTATCATGCGTCTAAGCCTCTTGAGAAGCCTAGAACCCCCAATTGCAGAATCCTTCTGAGAAGTTGCGTTCTCAGCTTCAACCACAACAAGTTCTGAAGAAGGAATCTGTTCCTCAGAATCTGATTCATCTCTCAAAGTAAATCTCCTCCTCTTTTGAGGTGTTTGAGGAACAGTCTTTGTTCTCTTTGGCTTAGAGGATGTAGGCTTCACAGTAGGTGCTGAAGAAGAAGGTTGAGCAGTCTGTGAAGTGGAGAGATAGGATTTGAGATAAGTTCTGAGGGTAGGTTGAGTAGAATGAGAGGTAGGTACTGAGGTTGATGGATTTTGGTTATGGTGAGTTGGTTGAACATTTGAGTAAACAGATTTGTAAGTATTAGGATCAGCATTTACCAGAATCTGTTTCACAGACTGAGGAATCTGTAATTGTCTTACCATTAATTTCCTTGTGTCAGCATTTATCAAGTCGTTAAAGTACCTTTTTGCAACCTTAAAAGGTGGGGTTTGAGTGCTGACTAACTGGGGTTCAGCAGTACAATACGTATAAATAAGTTGACAGAATCTAGCAAAATAAACAACATCTCGATCCTCTGTCATCCTATCCCCAATAAAACCAATTATTCCAGTTGCAAAATCAAAATGAGTTTGATGGATAATAGCATACCCTGTGTGCTGACTCAGAATTGGGATAGCATCAAAATTTGAACATTTGTTCCCAAAAGCTTTGGTGATGCAATCAAAGAAGAAACTCCATTCTCTTCTGATATTAGCCCGTTTCAACTGTCCAAGTTTCGTCAGACTCTTTTCATATCCCAATTCAGCCATTAACTCCCGAAAGGCTGAGTTCTCGGGAACTGAGAAAGTACAATCCTCGGGAAGATGTAAAGCCCTGCGTACTGTACCAGGAGTGACTACAAAAGATGAATCACCCACTTGGAAGATAATACTGGGAGTTCCACGGTTACCACCATCATCAAAAACGCCAGTCCTCCAGAACCTCAGAACTTGTTGACTTGAAAATAATTCAGGCTGAGTTAAGGCGTACCCAACCTCACTATGTGCAAGAAGATCTTGCACAAAGTGCAATTCAGATGGAGCTTCAGCATGATCAAGAATTGCAGCATAGTTGTTTGGAACAAACTTTGCTCCATCAATGATTAAATCCTTTGGTGCCATGAAAAAATTGAGAATTAAGAATGCCTGATAGTTGTTTGATATAATGTATGTAGGAAAATAACGGAAAAAGTAAAGTGAAGGAGAGTAAAAGTAAGAAGAGAGATAAAAGATGAAGAAATTAAAAAGATTACAGAAATCTTCTCTCTGTTGTACTTATACAAAAAAAATATTACCGTTGGACACCTGTCAGACATGCAGTAATAACGGATAGTTACTGGGCTCGAGAAAACAGGAATGATTACTTACCCAGTTGCCTTGTTTCAAGGAAAAACCGTTCCTTTAATCAAGAGAAACAGTTTTAATTCAAAATTTAAATCGTTAGCACTGATTGAATTATTTTTCACTGCAATATTAATATTTTGAAAATAAATTATGTTAAAAATGACCGAGATAATTTCGATGAATAAGTGCTGACAGAGAATCAGAACTTAAATAAAAGCACAATTTAAATGGTCATCAGAATATCAATCAGGATTTATCAACACAAGATAAAATAACTCAGAGACAAAATCTTGAAGTAAAAACAATTTTCATTAATATATCAAGTCAATACATTTATGAAATGGAAATGACATCAGTACTTATACAAGATTTTCCCTAAGCTTCTAATCCTAACGTCAACAGCTTTAGTCCTAGCTAAGAAGCCTGACAAAGCTGATGATGAAGAAGAACAGGAAGAAGACGAGATTAAGTCATCTTCCTCTTCCTATCTTCGACGAACAAGATGGCGAGTTGTATGATTCGCTCTTGCTGACGGATAGCTTCCCGCCTTTCCTCCTCCAATCGCTCCAGATGGCGATGGTAATCCATATAGAAGAATAGAAGGTGAGTCAGCACCTCCTGTGGGACAGAATCCCAGATCTCCTCAGGAATGGCTGTTACATGCCACTCCTGCTGCCAATCGGCACAACTTAGCTCCATTGTAAAGGTTTGGTTGTTCAAAAACATGTTGTATCGAACCATTGTGTTTTTGATAGAAGAAGGAGGATAAGTGTGTGAGAAGAATGTGATGGAAAGACTGATGTGAAGTGGTTGCTTATATAGGCAAGAGAATGCCAAGAGACGCAAAGATATTTAATGCTGACAGGTAGAATTAATTCTACCTCGTCTCCCTAGACTTTGAAAAAGAATAACAGTCATTGGAAAGAGGAAGCATGGTCTAGACCGCACAAAACACAAGAAACAGTGGTCTGTTCAAGTACAAATACCATTAATCCTAATCACAGTGACTATTAATCTTCCACTTCAACATATTCGAGTACAAACTGAGACTGTTATCAAATTTTATTCAAAGATAAGCCAAGTAAAGGATTAGACTGAGAAATCAGAACTTAGACCTATACCAGAACTTAACAGTCATCAGAACATAATTTCTTAACTCGAAAAAGGAATGCCTATCTTAGTAAATACTCATACAAGTTCTGAGTTATGGACGTCAGTACTTAATCATCAGAACGTGTAACTTAGAACTTGTCCTCAGAATTTGTGCAATAATGACACATTGACTATTTTATCTAAAATAACATAGACCACCACAGAAATTTTCATCATTCAGATGGAGTGATTAGTGTGTGCATTAAGCTAAAAACAGACAAAGAGTAAAGTCTGATTCACTGCAGTACATCTTAGAAATAAGGCATAACTAAAATTTTGCTAAAGATCTGTCATTGTCCTGAAACCGACTGAAGAATGAGTTTATGCTTGAGTCCACCTCAACTATTTTGTGCTAATTTTATGCATCTTTTGAAATTCTATTTTACAGTGGCTTCTCAGTGTAAGTGAATCACGACTGTTTATCAGAATTTATGCTATTTTCAGAGTATTTCTCCAGTAATCATAGAGTGTGAAAAGTCACCAAGAAAATATTTTGCTTTTCTGATGCATATTTACTTAATACCAGCAATGCACTTGGGTCGTCCCTTCCACATTTTTACTCTAGATCTCAAAGGAGTACCTGATTTTAATCTTTGATCTTTTTGCTTTTGCTTTTGATAAGAGAGGTCTATTAGCACTTAGTACATTCAGCAGTTTTACTAGTATCAGAACTTAACAGATGAGTAGCATTATTCTAATTTGTGACTTAGTAATAAGATATACAAAGTGAACTTAACTAAGCTCAATTATCAGAATTTGCTAGTGTCATAAGTTTTCCACTGAAATAATTACTTCTTCCATGGAATCATTTGTTTATTGAAGACTACTAGGTCAGTATCTAGCACAGTTATCCTCATAGGATTGAATAGGTACTAGAACAGATATATCACTTATCAGAGTTTAGAAACATATATCAGACAACAGTCAGTACTTAAAGACATTTATCAATTAAGCACAGAATACACAATGAGATGAATTCTGTAAATACTGAGCATAAAGTCTGATAACACAGAACAAGTCTAAGCAGATTTAGAGAAGGAACCTGAAACCATTCCAAGTTCATTTACCAATCTTGTAAAAGTAGCTTCACATAATGGTTTTGTGAAGATATCTGCCAACTGTTGATCTGTGGGAACAAAATGCAATTCCACTGTACCTTCATCCACATGTTCCCTGATGAAGTGGTACATGATGCTGATGTGCTTTGTCATTGAGTGTTGAACTGGATTACCTGTCATAGCAATAGCACTTTGATTATCACAGTAAATAGGGATTTTGAAATATGTTAACCCATAATCCAGTAACTGATTCTTCATCCAAAGAATCTGTGCACAACAGCTTCCTGCAGCAATATACTCTGCTTCTGCAGTTGATGTGGAAATTGACTTTTGTTTCTTGCTGTACCAAGAAACCAATCTGCCTCCAAGAAATTGGTAGCTTCCACTTGTGCTTTTCCTGTTAATTTTGCAACCTACAAAATCTGCATCTGAGTAACCTATTAGTTTAAAATCTGATTCTCTAGGATACCATAATCCCAGAGCAGCTGTTCCTTTAAGATACTTAAAGATTCTTTTTACAGCTGTTAAGTGAGGTTCTCTTGGATCTGCTTGAAATCTTGCACAAAGACAGGTAGCATACATGATATCAGGTCTACTAGCAGTTAGATAGAGTAGAGAGCCAATCATACCTCTGTAGTCAGTAATATCTACTGATTTACCAGTATCCTTATCCAGTTTTGTTGCAGTGGCCATTGGAGTGGATGCACTTGAACAATCTTGCATTCCAAATTTCTTTAGCAAGTTTCTGGTATACTTGGTTTGACAAATAAAAGTGCCTTCCTCATTCTGCTTGACTTGAAGGCCCAGAAAATAGCTAAGTTCCCCCATCATACTCATCTGATATCTTGACTGCATAAGTTTGGCAAACTTCTTGCAAAGTTTGTCATTTGTAGATCCAAAAATGATATCATCAACATAAATCTGGACCAGAAGTAAGTCCTTTCCATGGTTGAGGTAGAACAGTGTTTTGTCTATTGTTCCTCTGTTGAATCCACTTTCCAGAAGAAACTGAGCTAAAGTCTCATACCATGCTCTAGGAGCTTGCTTAAGTCCATAAAGTGCTTTGTCAAGTCTGTAGACATAATCTGGATGTTTGGTATCTACAAAACCTGGAGGTTGTTCAACATATACCTCTTCCTCCAATTCTCTATTGAGAAAAGCACTTTTCACATCCATTTGAAAGATAGTAAACTTTTTGTGAGCAGCATAAGCCAAAAATATCCTTATGGCTTCTAACCTAGCAACTGGTGCAAATGTTTCATCATAATCAATTCCCTCCTATTGAGAATATCCTTTTGCAACCAGCCTTGCCTTATTCCTTGTAATTATGCCATCACTGTCAGTTTTGTTTCTGAATACCCACTTTGTACCAACAACAGATCTATTCTTTGGTCTTGGTACTAGGATCCAGACTTTGTTTCTTTCAATTTCATTCAACTCTTCCTGCATTGCTTGCACCCAATCAGCATCTTGAAGAGCTTCTTCCACTTTCTTTGGCTCAGTCTGAGAGAGAAAAGAATTGTAAAGACACTCATTTGAAGTACCTGTTCTAGTTCTGACACCTGCATCAGGATTTCCAATTATCAAATCAGGTGTATGTGATTTTGTCCACTTCCTTGCAGATGGAAGGTTTTCTCTAGAACTGGATGCTCCCCCATGATCCATGCTATCTTTATTTTCATTTTCTGATGGTCCCCCTGAAACTATGCTTTCTGAGTTGGATTCTTCAGTATTTAGATTTTCAGTACTATCAGAACTTGGCTTATCAGAACTTGACGAATCAGAACTTGAAGAGCCAGATGCATGTTCGAATGTTTCTTGAGATGTGGTAGGATTTTGAGTATGCTCCCCCTGCATATGAACATCTTCATTTAACGTAGTCACCACAGTTTCAATAACATCAGAGTTTAATCCATCAGAGTTTGCAGTATCAGGACTTAGACTGTCAGGATTTTCAGTATCAGAATATGAGTCTTCATTTTCAAATCTCAGCTGATCATGGTCAACGAAATCTTTAAGACCAGTGATCTTCTTGTCATCAAAAGAGACATTGATCGATTCCATGACCACTTTTGTTCTCAAATTATAGACTCTGAAGGCTTTTGTGGAAAGTGGATATCCAACAAAGATTCCTTCATCAGCTTTTAGATCAAACTTTGATAGCTGTTCAGGATGAGTCTTGAGAACAAAACACTTGCATCCAAATACATGAAAATATTTCAGATTTGGCTTCTTTTTCTTCACCATCTCATATGGTGTTTTTCCATGCTTGTTAATGAGTGTTGCATTTTGAGTAAAACAAGCAGTCTGCACAGCTTCAGCCCAGAAATAGGTTGGAAGCTTTGCTTCTTCAAGCATTGTATGTGCAGCTTCAACGAGAGTTCTATTCTTCCTTTCAACAACTCCATTTTATTGTGGAGTTCCAGGAGCAGAAAATTCCTGCTTTATTCCATGGCTTTTGCAGAACTCTTCCATTATCAAATTCTTGAACTCAGTGCCATTATCACTCCTTAAAATTTTCACAGAATCTTTGACCATTTTATCCAGCTATTTGACATGATCAATCAAGATAGATGCAGTTTCACTTTTTGTGTGCAAGAAATACACCCATGTGTATCTGGTGAACTCATCCACTATGACCAACACATACTTCTTCTTTGCAATAGACATGACATTTACTGGACCAAATAGATCAACATGTATAAGATGATAAGGCTCAAGAATTGATGATTCAGTCTTGCTCTTGAATGAAGATTTTCTTTGTTTGGCTTTCTGACATGAATCACAAAGACCATCAGGAGCAAATACTGTGTTTGGCAATCCTCTCACAAGATCTTTCTTGACAAGTTCATTTATATTGTTGAAATTTAAATGAGAGAGTTTCTTATGCCAATTCCAGCTTTCTTCAATTGATGCTCTACTTAACAGACAGATTGCAGAGCCATCAGAACTTGTTGAAAGCTTAGCTTCATAAATGTTACCACGTCTGTATCCTTTCAGAACAACTTTGCCTTTAGGTTTACTCACAACTTCACAGTGTTCTTCAAAGAAATCAACATGATAACCTCTGTCACAGATTTGACTTATACTCAGTAGGTTGTGTTTAAGTCCTGAGACCAGAGCTACTTCTTTAATGATGACATTCCCAAGATTGATATTGCCTATCCCAATGTTTTTCCAATGTTGCCATCTCCATAAGAAACACTTGGGCCAGCTTTCTCCACAAAGTCTGATAGCAGGGCCTTATTTCCAGTCATATGACCTGAACATCCACTGTCCAGAACTAGAATATTTTTTCTGTTGCCCTGCAATCACAAAGACCACTAATTATTAGTTTTAAGGACCCAGACTTGCTTGGATCCTTTGGCCTTATTAAGTTTGTTAACATTTGCAGCAGATTTAGCATCAGAGTTTATGTTAACATTTTTCTTATCAGAATTTACATTATCAGACTTTGAATCAGAATTTACACTAGAAGGAACAATGGAAACTTTCTTCAAAGAAGGTTTTATTTGATAATAATCATAGTACAAACTATGATATTCCTTACAAGTATAAATGGAATGCCATAAACTACCACAATGAAAACAAGGATTTTGTGGTTTGTATCTAACTGACTGACTCTTAACTCCTGATTTTGAAGGTAAGGAGTTAATATTCTTATTTTTCCTGCAAAAAGAAGCCAGATGGTTAGAACTTCCACAGTTATGACATGTTTTCCTAGGAGCATCAGGAACAGGTTTATAATCATTGCTTTTATTCACACATTCCTTTCCATTCCTATTTTTCCTAGGTGATTTTACCTTGTTTGCATTCTTGACATCTTTCAGCTTATGCTTAAGCTGCTTCTTTGTCATTAAGCCTATGTTTACTTCAGCTGTCTTTTCCTGTTTTAGTTTGTCAGAAGTTAATTCCTCTTTAACTTCTGATTTCTCATTATCAGACTTTACAGTTACAAACTTAAAAGGTTTTAACTTTGGCTTTTGCTTAACAACAGGCTTAATTTCTTCAGTTCCTTTGTCATTCTTATTCTCTCCATAACCTAAGCCCTCTTTCCAATTTTCACTACTTAGCAAATTTTGAGTTGTTCTGCCAGAGTTAGTCCAAGTCCTGATTATCTCTCTTTCCTTTTCTAACTCAGTTTTTAGAGATTCATTCATTTTTAGCACTTCATCCCTAACATAAAAAGCATCATCTCTATCCTTCTGAGTTTGATGGAATATAACTAACTCTTTTTCTAAGAAATCATTTCTTTTCTTAAAAGCAAGATTTTCAGAAGTTAATCTTTCACATGTTAAGGTTTGATCTCTATAACTAACAAACATGGTTTTAAGATATCTTCTCAACTCATTAATATCATCAGTATGAAAAGCATAAGTAGTCTGAGGTACCTTTGTTTCAGCAGCTTCAGAACTGCTCTCAACACTTTCTTTATCAGCATTTGCCATCAATGCATAGTTCTCCTCACTTTCAGAGTCTGAAGTGTCTGTCCAACTTTTCTGCTTTGTGACAAGAGCCTTGCCTCTGTCACCCTTTACCTTCTTGTAGTCAGAAGATATGTGGCCTTTCTCACCACAGTTATAGCATTTAACATTGGTGTAATCTCCTCTGTCAGACTTTCCTCCTCTGCCTTCAGATCTTCTGAAATTCTTCTTATCAGAACTTATGCTTTTTTTCTGGAAAACTTCTTTCCCTTCCTGAACTTCCTGTATGCAATCTTGGTGATTCCTTTCACCATAAGAGCACACAGCTTCATCATCTCCTCATCAGCATCGGTCTCAGGCAAGCTTTCAGAATCTGAGTCATCATCACTCTCAGAACTTGATGACTCAGTATCAGACTTTATGAAAAGAGCTTTACCCTTGTCTTTCTTTGAGGAAGCTACCTTGGGGAATTCTTCTTCAGCCTTAAGAGCGACTGTCCTTGACTTTCCTCCTTTCCTCTTGCTTCTTTGTTCCATCTCCAGCTCATGAGTCTTGAGCATTCCATAGATTTCGTCAAGAGTTGTTTCATCAAGATTGTAGTTGTCTCTTATTGTCGTTGCCTTCAAATCCCAGCATTCAGGAAGAGCTAACAGGAACTTAAGGTTTGAATCTTCAAGATCATACTCTTTATCAACCAATGACAAATCATTCAAAAGTTTGACAAATCTATCATATAAATCATTCAATGACTCATTAGTCTTTGAGTCAAAGTGTTCATACTCTTGAGTGAGTATTGTCTTCCTGTTCTTCTTAATTGTGTCAGTTCCCTGACACCTTGTTTCCAGAGCATCCCATATCTCCTTAGCAGTCTTGCAGTTGATTACCCTGTTTGACATTACATTATCAATGGCACTATGCAGTAAGTGTCGTACCTTAGCATCCTTAGCAATTGATGCTATGTCTTCAGCAGTATAATCACTCTTCTCCTTTGGTACGGTCATTGCTGCTTCACCTGCAACTGCAACAGCGAGTTTGGTTGGTTTATGAGGACCTTCCTTGATTCTATCCAGGTATTCTGGATCTGTTGCTTCCAGGAACATGGTCATCCTTACCTTCCATATGGGATATTCAGATGGTCTCAATATGGGGACTCTGATGGTCTCATACCGACTCTGAATTAGTGTCTTTGGTGGTTCCTCAGTTGTGGTAGGCTTAGTTGGAGTTTCTGTGTCCGACATGATTGTGTTTGGATCTTTAACTGTATGTAAGTTAACAGATAGGCTCTGATACCAATTGTTAGGTCACACACACACACACTGTAGAGGGGGTGAATACAGTGTATAGTACACTCAAATTGAACTTTAAGATCTTAAGTAACAGAAAACAAACTTTATTGAAACAATAAACTCTGTTACAGTATGGAACTGTTACCTCTCAGTGATGAACAAATATCACGAGAGCTGCTAGGGTTATAAAGAATAATAACTTCGATAATGATAACACTTATAGTGTAAACCCTATGCCTGTGTTTATATACTACACAGTTACAAGATAATCGCTAATTGATATGGAATATAATTCTGCTTCCTAAAATATATCAATCAGATATCTTTTCTTCCAAGTATTCCATTCTTCACGGAATTCCTTCTTCATGCATATCTCTTCTTATGTTTATCTCGATCTTCTTTCCTTTAATCAGCTACTGTCCTTATCTGATTGTCCTTCAGCACTTAAGTTGTGATATCTATCTTCTGATGATTATCTTCTGATAATATAAGTACTGATATCCTTAAGTCCTGACTTCCAGTATAAGTACTGATCAACAGTTAAGTACTGATTTATCCTGTTCACGTAAGATCTGAAAGCTAAACATAAAACATATTAGCCATGACATTATCAAATATATCTAACATTTACCAAGCCACTTAACGAGTCAACTTTCTCTAGGTTGGTAAGTGAGTTAGGTATGCTTAATTATTCTTAAGTTATTATGATGTCTAAGCAATTTGTAATGCAGCCAGAAATAAATTTGATTTTTCCTAGAAAGATGAAATTTTGGCTAAGTCAAAATTAATCTCTCGACGGATGTTCATTATCCGTTGAGAATGAATATCTGTTGAATTTCAGCATTCGTTGAAAGTCAAATATATTTATGGGTACTTTATCCCTCGACAGATAATGGTACATTCTATATCCGTTAATTTGCTTTAATCATAGCCGTTACTTCTACAACTTATCCGTAGAATTTACTTACAGTGTGTATGTATATATCGATGGGTAATCTTTAGAATTTCTACAGTTTATTTCATTTTTAACGGCTATTTTTGGCAATTTTCATTGGGTACTTTATTGTAATTTTTAATTTTTAATTATCTATTTCTGAAAAAGTATAAAAGTTCCTTTTGACTTTTCATTTCACTTTTTATCCTTCTCTTCATTTTCAACGCAATTTTACTCTCTTCATCTCCAAAACCCTCTTTCTCTGTAACTGCTTACCAATTACAAATGGCACCAGTAGTCAAGATTATGTCTCAATCTGGGTTTGTCTATGAAAAGAACAACTTTGTAGCTCTAGTGGACACGAGTGTTGCTACTGAAGACTTTTACAAGCTGATGGACTTCATTCGCAACTGCAAATTGAATTATGCCATGCTCGAGTCTCCAGTGATTTACTGTGAAGTTGTGGAGAAAATCTGGACTACAGCCGTGTTCAATTCCACAGACAAGACCATTACCTTCACTCTTAAAGGTAATAGCTTCTGTATCAACTGTGATGAAATTCAAGCTTGCTTATATTTTCCTGAAAATAACACTTCTATTCCACACACAGACACAAATAAGAGCATCATGCTTAAATCTATCGGCTACTCTCTTGATTCTACCAATTTAGGTGGAATTAGGAGAATGGGCCTTAGAAAATAATGGAGCTTTCTCTGTGACTCATTCATAAAAGTATTTTCTTGTAAAATTAGTAACTTTGATGCAGTTACCTCAATAATGATTAACATGCTTTATATGCTTCTAGATGACAAATATTTCAATTTCAGTAATTATGTCATGGTAAATATAGGGTATAAGTTAGGAGATATTAAGAAAAGGTCCAAGATCATATATTATGCTAGATTTCTCATGATGCTAGCAAATCATGTTTCTAAAGACCTCTTGATTGAGAACCCAAATAACAAGCTTGCTTGTTGGGTCCAAGAAAAGAGGGTACTTGCTGACTTGAACAAGAACAACCTCCACAGTGGTGTGCTTCTTAACTACTTGCCAATCATGGAGGCACCTCAGGTAAGTGAGGTAAATGTTCCTCTCCCAACCAAATCCCAAACTCAAATTTCTTTGACTCCTACTGTGGCTATGACATCTGAGAATGTGACCAAACAGATGCCTACCCAAGCCATAAAACCTAAAACTTCAAAATCCAAATCAAAGAAACCACAATCTAGTTCCTCTCAAAAGAAACTAGTTTTAAAAACTACCACAACACATGAGGGGAGTGTGAAGGATAGTGAGAAAGGTGAAGGACATGGTGAACATCAAAGAAGCCCTAAGAATAAGATGAGAGAGGTTAGTGTATCCCAACCTAGCCATACCAAAGTCTCCCAATAGGCTGTGGTGCTTAACAAGGATATTAGCACAATGCTAGTTGCATCCTCCCAAAAGGATGCAACTATTGAAAATAGCTCTTCTCCAAGAGCACAGAACAAGAGGGGTAGGGACACCACAAACCAAACTCAAACCAATATAAAAAAGAAGAAGTTGAAATCATTGGGGGAGTCACAGGATGTACACACTCTGCCAATGTTGAGTGGCATTTAAGACACTTTATTATGCACTAATAAGCTTTGAATTGATGTATTTGTACTCAAGTTGTTAAGTGTTTTAATATGTTTTCTAGTGTTTTTGCATTTCAGGTATTATCTAGGTAATCAGGTGAATTAACATTATTTTGGTGCTAATTTGGTGTCAAGGTGGTGTTGGAATAAAAGCTCGTGGAAAGCCGGCTCGAAGCAGCAAGGAAAAAGATGAAATCTGAGTTTTTCCCAGAAGGACGGCACGCCCGCGCTGTGATAGCGCATGGCCGCGCCAGGATTCCAAAATGACAGTGCGCCCGCGTGGTGATAGCGCGCGCCCGCGCCGGTGCAAAAGTTTGAAATCCTGATTCTAATACAATTCTAATTGGGAGACTTCCAGATTGATTAGGGCTGTTATATATATATTCAAATAAGAATGTTTTCATAAGAGAGAAGTACCAGAGCGCACCGTAAGAAGACCGTTTAGCACGATTCAATAAAGATGAAGAAGATCTTGTTTTTACTTGCGAATCTTTGTTTTAAGTTGTAACTTGGATGCTAGTTTTCTTATTTTTGAACCTTAATCTTGTTTCGTACTTGGTTTTATTTACTCGTTATAAAGACTACGTTTGTTATACCATGCTTTCATCGGAACCCACGTTGATGATGAGTCCGATTATGGGCTAATCGTTATCGTGGGGTTCTAGCGGATTTATTTATGAATTTCTTTAGTTAAATTGTTTCGATTCCTTAGTGTGTGGTGATTGTATGATAACCTAGTATTGGTTGTGCTTATTCGTCTTATAAGAGTCACGAACTTATAAGATAGTGTGTTAATTCTTAATGAAGCGACAGTGAATTTAAGGATTTAGAACTTGCCATGCTAGCATAGGTTCATGTGTTAGTTATGCATGATTTGTAGGTAATTTTAACCATCTTACTTGCCATGTGTAATCATGATAGATAACTTGTGCTTAAACTGTCATGTTGTCAAATTCTATAGACATATAGGGTCTCAATATAATTGGTGTATATTTAGCTTCTATCTCTTTTGTGGATGTCTGGTAGTATGGTACTCGTGCAACGAAAGTTGGTGTTTATCAGTTTCGTGTTGTCTGATTAGTGTCATCATCATTGCATGCTTAGGTTGAGAATAATAAGGTTATTGAATGAAGTATTTAATGAAGTTAGAATCCCATGTTTGTCATATATATTAATTCAACCAATCTTATTCTCTTAGTTATAATTGTTAGCATAATTCTTAGTTATAAACAACCTCAATTTGTTATCGTCTTAGCATTAAATAATAACCATACATTGTTGCTTAAGTGCATAGATTAATTAGTTAACCAAAGCCAGTCTCTGTGGGAACAAACTGGAAAAGATTATATACTACTTGCGAACTCGTATACTTGCGTGTAATATTAGCACGTGTTTAGCGAATAACAAGTTTTTGGCGCCGCTGCCGGGGAATGCAATGTTAATTTATAGTTTATGTGCTTTCCATCAGTGGTCGTTAAAGTTCATTGACTCGGACATTATTACTTATTTATTTCCTTGTCTTATTTTAGGTACTCTAGCGAGGGTGTATGCATACGCGTTCGCGTACTCGTAAGAGAACACTGGATAAATCCGAGGAAGAACTTGTGGTGGTTTGAAGGGAAGTTTTTAAGGAAGAAAAGAAGGTAGAAGAAGAAGAGAAAGTCGAGGAACCAGCTTTAGTAGAGATGGGTGATCAAGCAGAAAATCCTAAGGCTTTGATGGACTATTCTCAGCCTAAGATCAACGACATTCAGCCGAGCATCATCAGGCCAGCTATCAGGGCTAACACTTTTGAAATTAAGTCAAGCACGATTCAGATGATACAGAACCCAGTTCAGTTTGGGGGTTCTCCTACTGAAGACCCCGACATGCACATCAGGGATTTCATCGAGATCTGCGACTCATTCAAGTTCAATGATGTGACTGAAGATGCTATCAAGCTGCGACTCTTCTCATTCTCTCTGAAGGACAAAGCTAAGTGCTTGTTACATTCTCTACCAGCAGGGTCTATCACCACTTGGGAAGATCTTGCTCAAAAGTTTCTCACTTAATTATTCCCTATGGCGAAGACTGATACAATTGGGAATGGTCTTACTCAGTTTGCTCAGCAAACTGGAGAATCTCTGTGTGAGGCTTGAGATCGATATAAGGAGATGCTAAGGAAGTGCCCACACCATGACATGCCTGATTGGATGATTATCAACTGCTTCTATAATGGATTGGGTGCTACTTCTAGACCCATGCTCGATGCAACATCAGGAGAAGCCTTGTGAGCTAAAAGCTACGATGAAGCTTATGAACTTATTGAACTGATGGCTGCTAATGAGTACCAGAATCCTTCCCAGAGACTGACTCAGGGAAAGGTAGCAGGAATTCTGGAGTTGGATGCAGCAACTGCTATAGCTGCCCAACTTAAGGTTTTGACGATGAAGGTGGACACTTTGGCTAATTATGGAGTTAATCAAATCGCTAGTGTCTGTGAGCTTTGTGCTGGTGCCCATGAGACTGATCAGTGCACAATTTCTAGTGAATCAGTTCAGTTCGTGAGCAACTTTCAGCGTTCGCAGTAGCCTGTACCAGCCACTTATCATCCCAACAACCGCAATCATCCTAATTTCAGTTGGAGCAACACTCAGAATGCGGTTCAATAGCCTTATCAGCAGTATCCAGCTAAGCAGTACAACCCTCTAGTTTTCAGCAACCGCAATATGCACCATGACAACAACTCCAGCTGCAACAAGCTAATTAAAAATCTGAATTAGAGGAGTTGAAACTTATGTGCAAGAGTCAAGCTATTTATATCAAGACCTTGAAAAATCAAATTGGGAAAATTGCCAATGCCTTGCTTAATCATCAGCCTGGTACACTACCTAGTGACACTGAAGTGCCAGGAAAGAGGGAAGCTAAGGAGCATGTAAAGGAAATCACTTTAAGGTCTGGAAAGGTTGCGAATTCCGAACAAACTCAAGTGTTGACTGAAGAAGCTGAGGTTGAGAAAGAAGTAGAGCGGTAGGAAGTAGAAGTGGAACCAAGAAAGACTACTGTTAAGCACACTCCTCCTGAGGATAATACAGGGGATAAATAGATCTATCCTCCACCACCTTTTCCTAAGCTGAACAAGTAATTTGAGAAGTTTCTGGAGGTGTTCAAGAAACTTCATATCAACTTACCTTTCGCTGAGGCTCTTGAGCGATGCCTAGTTATGCAAAGTTTATGAAAGGTATTCTCTCTCAGAAAGTGAAACTAGGTGATTCAGAGACAGTCGTTCTTACGGAGGAATGCAGTGCTGTGCTGCAACAGAAGTTGCCTCCGAAGCTTAAAGATCCAGGAGGCTTCACTATTCCGTGTACTATTGGAAAAGTGTCTTTTGACAGATGCTTATGTGACTTGGGAGCTAGCATTAATCTAATGCCATTTGGACTTACCTGATCCAAAATCGACTTATATGACCTTGCTGTTAGCCGACCGTTCTTATACATATCCGCGAGGTATTGTGGAGGATGTTTTGGTCAAGGTTTATAAACTCATCTTCCCTGCTGATTTTGTAATTCTTGATTTCGAGGAGGATAAGAAGATTCCCATAATCTTGGGAAGACCTTTCTTGGCAACTGGCCAAACCTTGATAGATGTGCAAAAGGGTGAGCTTACGATGTGAGTGTTGGATCAGCATATAACTTTTAATGTGTTCAATGCTATGAAGTTTCCTACGGAAAATGAGGAATGACTAAAAGTGGAGTTGGTTGATTCTGTGGTTACTTCAGAACTTGATCAATTGCTAAGGTCCGATGCCTTAGAGAAAGCCTTATTGGAAAATTCAGATAGTGAAGATGACGAAAGTGAAGAACAATTGCAGTATTTGAATGCTTCTCCCTGGAAGAGGAAGATAGATATGCCTTTTGAATCTTTTGGAATGGAGGAATTGAACAAAGCTCTTAAACGCCTCAAGCCATTTATTGAGGAAGCTCCCACTCTTGAGCTTAAGCCTTTACTTGAGCATTTGAGGTATGCATTTTTAGGTGACGCACCTACTTTGCCTGTTATTATTGCATCTGACCTTTCAGGCAGTGATGAGGAAAAGCTTCTGAGGATTCTGAGAGAGTTCAAATCGACAATTGGCTGGACTATAGCAGATATCAAGGGAATTAGCCCTTCTTATTACATGCATAAAATTCTGCTAGAGGAAGGTAGCAAGCCTACGGTCGAGCAGCAAAGAAGACTTAATCCAATCATGAAGGAAGTAGTGAAGAAGGAAATTCTTAAGTGGCTAGATGCAAGGATCATCTACCCTATTTCTGACAGTTCATGGGTAAGCCCGGTTCAATATGTGGCAAAGAAAGGTGGTATTACCGTGGTAGCAAATGAGAAGAATGAGCTTATTCCTACTAGAACAGTCACGGGGTGGAGAGTTTGCATGGACTACAGGAACCTGAACAAAGCCACTAAGAAGGATCACTTCCCTTTTCCCTTCATTGACCAAATGCTTGATATATTGGCTGGTCATGAGTACTACTGTCTGCTGGACGGCTATTCGGGTTACAATCAGATTTGTATCACTCTAGAAGATCAGGAGAAACTACCTTCACTTGTCCATTTGGTACTTTCGCCTTCAGACAAGTTTCTTTTGGTCTGTGTGGTGCACCAGCCACATTTCAGAGATGTATGATGGTCATCTTTTCTGATATGATTGGCCAGAATGTGAAAGTGTTCATGGATGACTTCTCTGTATTTGGAGATTCTTTTGATGAATGCTTGCAAAATCTTGGACACGTTCTCAAAAGATGTGTTAAGACCAATCTGGTTCTCAATTGGGAGAAATGCCACTTTATGGTGCGACAGGGCATTATTCTCGGGCATAAGGTTTCCATTAAGGGTATTGAGGTGGACAAAGCCAAGGTGGGGGTCATTGAGAATCTTCCTCCATTTATTTTAGTTAAAGGAATTCTCAGTTTTCTTGGTCTTGCGGGGTTCTATAGGCGTTTCATCAAAGACTTCTCTAAGATTTCAAAGCCATTGTGCAGTTTGCTATAGAGAGATGTTCCTTTCAAGTTTGATGACGAGTGCCTTGCAGCTTTTGAGAATTTGAAGGAAAGCCTGATTGGAATGAACCTTTTGAGATGATGTGTGATGCAAGTGACTATACAGTTGGAGCAGTTCTTGGACAGAGGAAGAACAACATATTTCATGTAGTCTACTGTAAAATTCGTAATTTTATTTTTAATTTATTTATTAGAAATTAGATATTAATTTGTCTAGATAAATATTTTAAAATTAGAATATTCTGAAAACATTTTGTGCAAGGTAGTTGATTTGTGAAAAGATTTGTTATTTGTGGAAATAAGTGTAAGAATAATTTAGAAAATCGAAATTTTTTTAGTTTAGGTAATTGTGTGTATCAAATATTTTATTTATGGAATTTACTTGGAGAGGTTGTAAATCCTTAGGAGGAAATATTATTATTTCCTAGTTGAGATATAGGGTTTTGTATCGTTATAAATACACCATATTCGTATTCCTTGTTTTTATCATTAAAATTCGTAGGACTTTCTCAGCAAAAATCAGCTGTCTTGTAAAATTCGTAGAAAATTCATCGTAAGTCAGAATTCAGTGATTCTGGACTTTTCAGAAAGGTCTTTTCGTTATCTTCAGCTTTCGTGTTTCGTGTTTTTCAAGAAAATATCGTTTAGAGGGTCAAAAAGAGTAAATTCAGATCTGGTCAGGCTTTGAGGTAAGTACTTTTGACTTACTTTTAATTTTCGAAAAAGATATTTCAGTTCTGTTTTTAATTTCGTATAAGATATAAGAATTTTGATTTTGAAATTATAAGATATAAGTATTTGTGAATTTTAGAACCCAGTCTCTACGTTTTCGAACCCGTTCGTAATTTACGCTATAGTTCCGGAACTAGCCTTAGATACTCTTAGTAGGCGCACAAGTGTGCAACTTTAGATACCTATTAAGGGCGCGTAATTATTGAACTTTAGATGCCGACCACTGGCAAAGTGTGGTATAAAGAATAAGAATAAGAATTAGATGCCGGCTACTGGCAAAGTGTGGCCGTAGATCAAGACTGTGGTATTTATTAGAATTATCGTTTTGTTCTATTTTATTTTGTTCTGATCTGTTATAAAATCTGCCCTGTTCTGTTTTAAATTCTGAATTTTAAAATATAAAACTTGGGTTGGATCTACTTAACAAATTGTTTTACAAAATTATTATTGTTTGAAAAAAAATCATTTTATCAAAACACCCATTGTTTTTCTGTTTAAGAGATAGTCAATTTGTACTTGCTGAGCTGTGTAGCTCACCCCTTTTAACATTTCAGGTTCGGAATTTGGAGCATATTAAAATTAAGGAATGAGAACTATGAGGAGATCTGTGCTGCTTCGTTTTGTGCTATTTGAATTAGAATAAAGATTTTGTTTTTAGAGAATAAATTTAATTATCTGTTAGACAATTATTATCGGATTTGTGGAGCTGCGTCTCTATTTTTATGATTTTGATTATTGAGTTTGACCGCTGCTTTGACCTTCGTGATATATTTGAATTACCGAATAAGAATCTATTTTATTTAAGTTTTGGTATTTAGAGTTAATGGTCCGGAAGTGCGGGTCGTTACAGTTGGTATCAGAGCAGGCTGTCCTTCGGAGTGTATTAGGTATGGGACTAGTACATTCCCTAGGATGCGATCCTTTAGACTATCGTATAGGTCTTAGAAAATTATTTTGGATTTAGGGCATTTATTTGTGTGATTATTTGATATGTTTGACTTTTGTGTTTTTTTGATTATTGACTATAAGTTTAGAATTTGTTTTGTGTGTTCTAGTAAAGATGGATGGAGAAAATCAGAACAACAATGAAAATCAGGGCAATAATGATGAAGGAGGAAACGTCTTTGACCAGCTGGCTGAAACTCTAGCTGTACTTGTGAATCAGCAACCGAAGCCCAACATCGTCTCTCAATTCAAGCGTTTGAACCCGCCAACTTTTGATGGAGCTACAGACCCGGCTATCGTTGAGATGTGGATCCAAGAGATGGAAAAAGCTTTCGGACTTCTGGGGAGCAATGAGGAACAGAAGGTGACCTTAGCTGTGTACCAATTGCAAGGAAGCGCTTACGACTGGTGGCTTATGGAAAAGAGAAAGAATGAGACGACAAATCTTGAAGAAAATCATGAACCGTACACTTGGGCAAAGTTCAAGAAGGCTTTAGAGGACAAGTACTTTCCGAGAACAGTTCGTCTGCAGAAAGAGAGGGACTTCATTCGACTTCAACAAGGTGGAAGAACCGTCATTGAATACGAAGCAGAATTTGCAAAGCTTGCGAAGTACGCGTCGACCCTAGTAGCAGATGAGAGCAGTCGAGCACGAAGATTAGAGGAGGGACTTCGAAGTGACATCAGGAATTCAGTGGCGTCGTTTGAACTTCAGACGTACGAGGCTGTCCTCAACAAGGCGTTAGTGATCGAAAGGGGCTTGGCAGAATCTGAAAAGGCGTCTGGCAGTTGGAATAAGAGGCGGTTCACTCAAACTAGTGGGCAATCTTTTCAAGGGGGACCACTCAAGAAGCCACACGTGTACGATAACATCGGGGGTCAAGGTGATCGAGAGACGTGTACCAGGTGCGGCAAGAATCATCCGGACAAAGTCTGTCGTTGGAATACAGGTGCTTGTTTTCATTGCGGAGAAGTAGGACATAAGATTTCGAATTGTCCGCACAATCCGCCACCGCCACCAAGGAAGGAAGCAGATAACAAGATGGGCAAAGGACGTGTGTTTCAGCTGACAGGAAATGACAACTATCGCAATTAAGGTATGATTTCTTTTCTTTAGTGACTTATTTAATTTATTTATGTTATGTGAATTTGGGGACCAAATTCTTTTAAGGAGGGAAGAATGTAAAATTCGTAATTTTATTTTTAATTTATTTATTAGAAATTAGATATTAATTTGTCTAGATAAATATTTTAAAATTAGAATATTCTGAAAACATTTTGTGCAAGGTAGTTGATTTGTGAAAAGATTTGTTATTTGTGGAAATAAGTGTAAGAATAATTTAGAAAATCGAAATTTTTTTAGTTTAGGTAATTGTGTGTATCAAATATTTTATTTATGGAATTTACTTGGAGAGGTTGTAAATCCTTAGGAGGAAATATTATTATTTCCTAGTTGAGATATAGGGTTTTGTATCGTTATAAATACACCATATTCGTATTCCTTGTTTTTATCATTAAAATTCGTAGGACTTTCTCAGCAAAAATCAGCTGTCTTGTAAAATTCGTAGAAAATTCATCGTAAGTCAGAATTCAGTGATTCTGGACTTTTCAGAAAGGTCTTTTCGTTATCTTCAGCTTTCGTGTTTCGTGTTTTTCAAGAAAATATCGTTTAGAGGGTCAAAAAGAGTAAATTCAGATCTGGTCAGGCTTTGAGGTAAGTACTTTTGACTTACTTTTAATTTTCGAAAAAGATATTTCAGTTCTGTTTTTAATTTCGTATAAGATATAAGAATTTTGATTTTGAAATTATAAGATATAAGTATTTGTGAATTTTAGAACCCAGTCTCTACGTTTTCGAACCCGTTCGTAATTTACGCTATAGTTCCGGAACTAGCCTTAGATACTCTTAGTAGGCGCACAAGTGTGCAACTTTAGATACCTATTAAGGGCGCGTAATTATTGAACTTTAGATGCCGACCACTGGCAAAGTGTGGTATAAAGAATAAGAATAAGAATTAGATGCCGGCTACTGGCAAAGTGTGGCCGTAGATCAAGACTGTGGTATTTATTAGAATTATCGTTTTGTTCTATTTTATTTTGTTCTGATCTGTTATAAAATCTGCCCTGTTCTGTTTTAAATTCTGAATTTTAAAATATAAAACTTGGGTTGGATCTACTTAACAAATTGTTTTACAAAATTATTATTGTTTGAAAAAAAATCATTTTATCAAAACACCCATTGTTTTTCTGTTTAAGAGATAGTCAATTTGTACTTGCTGAGCTGTGTAGCTCACCCCTTTTAACATTTCAGGTTCGGAATTTGGAGCATATTAAAATTAAGGAATGAGAACTATGAGGAGATCTGTGCTGCTTCGTTTTGTGCTATTTGAATTAGAATAAAGATTTTGTTTTTAGAGAATAAATTTAATTATCTGTTAGACAATTATTATCGGATTTGTGGAGCTGCGTCTCTATTTTTATGATTTTGATTATTGAGTTTGACCGCTGCTTTGACCTTCGTGATATATTTGAATTACCGAATAAGAATCTATTTTATTTAAGTTTTGGTATTTAGAGTTAATGGTCCGGAAGTGCGGGTCGTTACATCTACTATGCTAGTAAGACCCTAAATGGTGCTCAACCAAATTACACTACTACAGAGAAAGAACTTTTGGCTATTGTCTATGGTTTTGAGAAATTTCGATCTTATCTACTTGGGACTAAGGTGACAGTTTTCACTGATCACGCTGCAATTCGATATCTCGTCTCAAAAAAGGACTCGAAGCCTAGATTGATTATATGGGTTCTTTTGCTTCAAGAATTTGAACTAGAAATCAAGGACATAAAGGGGACTGAAAAACAAGTCGCTGATCATCTCTCACGCTTAGAAAATCCTAATGCTACTTCATTGGATAAGACATTGATAAATGAGTCTTTTCCCGACGAGCAGTTGTTTGGACTGCAAGAAGAAGAACCGTGGTTTGCAGATATTGTGAACTACCTGGTGAGTAATACCATGCCTCCCGATTTATCTTATGCTCAAAGGAAGAAGTTTCTACATGAAGTGAAGTGGTATATATGGGATGAGCCATTTCTTTTTCGTCAAGGAACTGACCAAATCATCAGGAGATGTATTCCTTATAGCGAAACGGGGGGGGGGGGTCTTGTGAGATTTCCACTCAACTGTTTATGGAGGACATTATGGGGGAGAAAAGACAACATCTCGTGTTCTTCAAGCAGGTTTCTTTTGGCCGACATTGTTTAAAGATGCTCACCAGTTCGTCTTGAAATGTGATCGATGTCAACGTATGGGTAAAATGTCTAAGAGGGATGAGATACCTCGTAATGTGCTTCTAGAGGTTGAGGTCTTTGATGTTTGGGGAATTGACCTCATGGGGCCATTTATCTCATCTTGTAACAATCAGTATATCTTGTTGGCAGTTGATTATGTGTCGAAATGGGTTGAAGTTAAGGCATTTCCAACGAACAATGTGAAAATGGTGCTTAATTTTCTTCACAAGAAGATATTTAAAAGGTTTGGAACTCCAAGAGTCATAATCAATGATGAGGGGTTGCATTTTTGCAATCACAAGTTCATTGCTATGATGTGAAGGTATAATGTGAATCATCGCATTGCCACGGCTTATCATCCTCAGACGAATGGTCAAGCTGAGGTATCTAACAGAGAGATCAAACGCATTTTAGAGATAGTTGTGTGTCCATCGAGAAAAGATTGGTCTTTGAAGCTTGATGAAGCTGTTTGGGCTTATAGAACAACATACAAGACTCCGCTAGGGATGTCACCGTATCAGTTGGTTTATGGTAATGGGTGTCATTTGCCAGTGGAGCTAGAGCATAAGACGTATTGGGCTTTGAAGAAGTTGAATCTGGATTTGGATGCAGCTGGAAAGAAGAGGATGCTTCAATTGAATGAGCTCGACGAGTTTTGACTTCAAGCTTACGAGAACAACAAAATATACAAGGAGAAAGTCAAGAGATTGAACGATCGGGGTCTAGTGCTCAAATCATTTGTGTCGGGGCAACAAATTCTTTTGTTCAACTCCCGTCTTTGTCATTTTCCTGGAAAGTTGAAGTCAAGATGGTCAGGGCCGTTTACTGTCAAAATTGTGTTTCCACATGGAGCGGTGGAGATTTTTGAGAATGATCCGGGCCAAGCATTTAAGGTTAATGGTCAGAGGTTGAAGCATTACTATGGTGACACGACAAACCGCGAGATGGTTAGTGCCGTTTTATTGTCCGTTTGATCTCAAGTTTTACGTCAAGCTAACGACGTAAAGCAAGCGCTTCTTGGGAGGCAACCCAAGTTTGTTGTACATTAGTAAGTAGAGGAAGCAAGAAGAAAAGAGAAAATCACAAAAAAAATCAGAAAAAAAAATTCAGGGCTCACTTCAGAAGCTTGGCGCGCCCGCGCTGTCCCAGCGCGCGGCCGCGCTGATTTCACAGAAACACGGCGCGCCCGCACTGTTACAGCGCGCGACCGTGCCGATTTGGTAGAAGTAGCGCGCGCCCATACTGTCTCAGCGCGCGGCCGCGCCGTGTCCCGACTCAGAAAAAAAGGCAGTTAAAGGGGGGAAAATGGGAATTTTGTTCCAAAATCAATTCCCAACCAAATTTTACTCCCCCACATCCCATAATTCCCTCTTCAAATCAAACTCATTACTCCCATTATTCCTATAATCAAATCCCACTTCTATTCTATATATAATTTTCTTTTCACCACCTATATATACATACACCTCATACACAAACTTATTCACCAATTCATAATTTCTCAAACACGAATTCTCTCTCAAACATAAATCGTATTCTCTCTACTCACTTCCAATGGCACCCAAGAGATAAAGCACACAAGTTGATAGCAGAACCACCGATTCATCAAGTGTGGATGGTGTAAGGCCAAGGTTCTCTACTCCCGAGGATGAAGAGGAGTATACTAGGCTTCTTTCGAAGCCAATCATCAATGAACGAGGTTTTCTGCCATCAGGGAAGGATGGTCAACTGTTGGAGATGATTCTTGAGATGGGCTGGGTTCCTATTTGCGAGGCACCCACTGCTGTGCCCATGAGTGTTCTTCACAAGTTCTATGCGAATGCCAAGGCCGAGAAGAATGGCTTCACGGTGGTCCAAGGGAGGACGGTGAAGTATAGTGCTATCAGGACTGCGATTGAGCAGCCCGCGAGGAACCCCGGGCAAGACACTTGGAACGATAAGACTCCAGAGGACTTTGATGTGGATCTTATTGTTGTTACTCTGTGCCAGCCCGATACTCACTGGAAGATCAAGAGGGGCACGACCAAGTATTCTACGTTCCCGGCTTCCATAATGAACATGTTTGCCCGTGCATGGAACGCTTTTATATGTGCTAACATCATGCCATCTTCGCATGTACATGAGATTACTATGGAGCGTGCACGGCTGTTATGGGGCATTCTTCAGGGTGATTATATAGAATTTGGGATGGTGATTTATCAGGGGATTCTGAAGTTCTTGAGGGGGAGTACTACGGGGTCGATTCCGTATGCGTCCATGGTGACGAAGCTGTGCGTGGCAATTGGTGTTCATTGGCCCGCACACGAGCAATTGCAGATCCCGAGTGCTCCTATTGACATCACTACTTTGGCTATGATGCAAGAATGGGATGGAGGCAAGCCCGATCTGAAGGGGCTTGGTTATACTTTTTACCACCTACCTGGTGGGAGGCCAGCTGCTGGGGCCACTCAGGCGAGCAAGACTGCATGGAGATCTTAGCTAGGAGATGAGGCAGGGCCATCGCAGCAGGCACATGAGGAGGATGAAAGAGATGATATGGGAGCTGGCATGAGCATGACGCAATACAGGCATCTAGCTAGGAGGATGAATGCGATGCATGACATCCACAACATGTTTGCACGTGATCTCACCCAAGTATTAGGGACAGCTTTTAGAGCCACCGGTGTTGATATCCAGTGGCCGATTTTTGGTGAGAATTTCGTGTATCCACTTCCGGACACACCTGACACTCCACCCGTTGAGGGAGAGGAGCCTGATTCTGATTAGGTATGTCTGAATTTCTTACTATTACCTTCACCGAGGACAGTGAAAATTTTAAGTTTGGGGGTAGTAGTTGAAGGAATATGTTTTTGTGTGAGTCACATATAGTTGCATGTTCATGATAGTTTAGTTCATATAGTTTGCATATTTTGCCATGTAGTTTTTTTTTATTTTTGGTAGTTTTTAGGATATTTGTTCATATAGTTTTCATGTATTTGCATTATAACATGATCCCTTAGATGATTTTTCCAATTAATGGGTGATATTGATGCTAGTGTAGTGATGTCGTATTTAGTGATGTTGAGTCTTATCGAATTAATTTGCATGTTAGAGACAATTGTATTTTACTAAGTCTTATAGGTTGCTAGAGTGCTAGATCATGGTCATGATTTGTTTGTTTGTTTGTCGAGGTGTAATTTCTTGTTTATATTTAGAATTTAGGATATTCTCTTAATAATAAAAGACATGGATATTTAAAATTGGAGAAAATTGGATTTCATTTCTAGTTGTGTGGCTAGGTGTCAAATGGCTAGTAGTCGGCTCATATTTATATGAGTAGTCTAGGGTTGATTGAGATGGAGTGAAACGCACTCATTCAGAAATTGGTTGGAAAAAAAGAAAAAAGAAGAAAAAAGAAGAAAAAAAGAAAAAAAAGAATAAGTTTTATGTATAGTTGATCACGAGTGGGCTCTTTAGTACTTGAGTTATTAAGTTCGTAGGGGACTTTGTGCCTAGTGACCTAAGGCTTTATAGTCTGGGATCCGCTAACCTAACGCTCGCTACATGGGTACTATTGTATAAGTCTTTTGTGGACCTCACTCATTGCACGATCAAATAAACATACTTGTTTTGTTTTGTTATGAATAAAAATGTGAGTCCATGTGAAACTCCGATAAAAGAATTGAAGTGTTATATATTATTTTGAGTCTAGCTTTTATTCTATTTATAAACTTGTGATTTTTTTGATAAGTAGTGAGTCATGATTGTCGATCTAGTTGCGATAGTATATCTGTAAGTATTTGCATATACGCACGTCTCTGGTTGTAGATTGATTTGTGAACTTTGATTGATCTTTATGCGAATAACTGCATTTGCTAAGGTGTTGCTTGTTGATTGGTTTAGTTATTCTATGGGGATCGTTGCATTCATATAGTTGCATTCATGCATTTTTATTTCTTGTTCTTTGAGTCTGTTTATGCTTGAGGACAAACATCGATTCAAGTTTGGGGGTATGTTGAGTGGCATTTATGACACTTTATTATGCTCTAATAAGCTTTGAATTGATGCATTTGTACTCAAATTGTTAAGTGTTTTAATATGTTTTCTAGTGTTTTTGCACTTTAGGCATTATCTAGGTAATCAGGTGAATTAGCATTATTTTGGTGCTAATTTGGTGTCAAGGTGGTGTTGGAATAAAAGCTCGTGGAAAGCCGGCTCGAAGCAGCAAAAAAAAAGATGAAATCTGAGTTTTTCCCAAAAGGACGGCGCGCCCGCGCTGTGATAGCGCGCGACCGTGCCAGGATTCCAGAATGACAGAGCGCCCGCGCTGTGACAGCGCGCGGCGCACCGGTGCGAAAGTTTTGAATCTTGATTTTAATGCAATTCTAATTGGGAGACTTCCAGATTAATTAGGGTTGCTATATATATTCAAATAAGAACGCTTTCATAAGAGAGACATACGATAGCGCAAGGAGAGCCGTAAGAAGACCGTTTAGCACGATTCAACGAAGACAAAGAAGATCTTGTTTTTACTTGCGAATCTTTGTTTTAATTTGTAACTTGGATGCTAGTTTTCTTATTTGTGAACCTTAATCTTGTTTCGTACTTGGTTTTATTTATTCGTTATAAAGACTACGTTTGTTATACCATGCTTTCATCGGAACCCACGTTAATGATGAGTCCGATTATGGGCTAATCGTTATCGTGGGGTTCTAGCGGATTTATTTATGGATTTCTTTAGTTAAATTTTTCGATGCCTTAGTGTGTGGTGATTATATGATAACCTTGTATTGGTTGTGCTTATTCGTCTTATAAGAGTCGCGGACTTATAAGATAGTGTGTTAATTCTTAATGAAGCGATATTGAATTTAAAGATTTAGAACTTGCCATGCTAGCATAGGTTCATGTTATTATTATGCATGATTCGTAGGTAATTTTAACCATCTTACTTGCCCTGTGTAATCATGATAGATAACTTGTGCTTAAACTGTTATATTGTCAAATTCTATAGACATATAGGGTCTCAATATAATTGGTGTCTATTCAGCTTCTATCTCTTTTGTGGATGTCTGGTAGTATGGTACTCGTGCAACGAAAGTTGGCGTTTATCAGTTTCGTGTTGTCTGATTAGTGTCATCACCATTACATGCTAAGGTTGAGAACAAAAAGGCTATTGAATGAATTATTTAATGAAGTTAGAATCCCATGTTTGTCATATATATTAATTCAACCAATCTTATTCTCTTAGTTATAATTGTTAGCTTAATTCTTAGTTATAAACAACCTCAATTTGTTATCGCATTGAATAATAACCATACATTGTTGCTTAAGTGCATAGATTAATTAGTTAACCAAATCCAGTCTCTGTGGGAACGAACTAGAAAAGATTCTATACTACTTGCGAACTCGTATACTTGCGTGTAATATTAGCGCGTGTTTAGCGACTAACAGCCAACTACAATTAAAGACTCAGTTGATGCACCATCTGAAAGTTAGATTGATGTGGCTCCAATAAATGTGGAGTCACAACCAAATTCTCTCTCAATTAAAACACCTCACACACACAATTCTCCCACAAACTCACTGGATGTGGATATGATAAACATATTAATTTCTGATTCTCCATCTTTGAAACTCATGGAGGAGCCAAAATCTAAAGCAAGTGAGCATCATCTTATTGATGATTTGTTGGCTCACTTGTCCTTTCTTTTTGAAACTACTGATAAGTCTATGCATACAAATATCAAATCAATCACCACAGACTCAACTATAGTTTCTACTCCTAACTCTTTCATTTATATCTCTTCGATGGATATTCCTCATTTGTTGACAAGTGACTGTCTCTCGACGGATAAGCTTAACAGCAATTATCCGTTGACACTCACAACCGCTATTTCGACAGATGTCTCTTATCCGTTGAAAGTCCATACACAACTTGATATTTCCAAAATTGTGACAAGTGTATACGAATTAGTAGTTGTACAATCACTTCTAAGATGGGGGAAGGGAGTGATTTAAGTGAGAAGTTGAGTTGCTCTCAGGAAAAAGGAGAGGAAAAGAGTGAACCTCCACATGTTATTTCTTCCAACATGGTAAAAGTGAGTGAGAGGAGTCCCACCTTAAATGGTGAAGGTGAGGGTGTGAGGGTAAGAAGCCAAGGAGAGCCCTTAATGTAAAAAAAAAGAGAACATGAGAGAAAAACAGGTACGAAAGAACAATGGGAGGAACCCATTACAAGTGAGTTAAGAGATGTCAATGAGGTAGACAAAGAGAGGCTATTTCAGCAAGAATATCAAGCTGTTATAGATTCCGTCTCTTTTGATGTTAAGGCATTTACTCACCATGTTCCAGCATATCAACTCTTAGCTGAACAGGGCAATGAGGATGCTAAGAGGACTTCAGATTTGGTACACACTAAAGCCTTTATGCTAAGGGAAAATGATGCAATCAACTCTCTTCCACCTACAGTTGGTGACGATTTTGAGTATGATTCTGGTGGTTCTTTTGGGGATGATTCTCATGGGAAAGATACTGATGAAACTGGCATGAACATAGGGGAGATGCATAACCTAGCTCATCTACAAATAATCCAGCCTGGATGTTCTCCAAAGATTACATTTATCATCACTTCAACTCCACACTGTTCAAACTAATCCATGAGAGTCAAACATCCATTCAAGCCGCCACCAATGCCAGTACCAAAAGTCTTCTACAAGCTCATCTTGAATCTCTGCAATTGCACAAAATTCAGACTCTCAAACAAAATCAAGATATGGATGAAATCAAGAACACCATTGATGAAGTCAAAAAGACCTCGATGAAAGAATGGAGTACAAACTTCCTGAGTCAATAATGAGAGACATTCACCAGAAACTCAGGATGGAAACTGACTTAAATAGAAAGGTTGAGGCATTGGATTCAAGACGGACACAAGTGGAGAATTAAATTACCAAAATCCTTGTCAATCAAGTAACTCAGTCACATCTTCTTCAACAACTGGTGGCTGCTCAAACTTCCAGCCCTGCCTTACTTGATGATAACAAAAAGGGGGAGAAGAATGTGCATATATAAGTCCATAAGGTAATAGTTCCAGTTATTACCTTTACAAATCCACCAATGTTAGACAACTTTGATTTGATTAACATAGCAGTAGCTGAACTAAAGCTGAAAGAACTAAGACAAAAGATAGATCAAAGAATTTCAGAGGTTTTTGGAACAACTACAACTCAAGTCAAATATGTGAAACCCTTTATACAGTTGAAACCAATTACCCTAGAAGAAATGCAGCTGGGAAATGGAGCTAAGGGTGAAACCTCAACAAAGAATGAGTTCAACAATTTTGTGGTGCTGAAGCCTAAACAAGCCAGTGTGACTATATCATTAAAGCACCCAATGTTGGTTGACTATTCTCCTCCCAGGCCTGATGAAGATAAACTGATGGGATCCTCAATTGCAAGCTTCAAGCACACCAAATACTCTTTGCTTAAATTAAGAATTGGAAGAATTTACAGATATGGAAAGATGATTTGTGTAATGTCTGGGTACCCTCAATTTGGAGAAGCTAAAGATGAGGAAAATAGAATACTTGGAGCTCAGAAAAGAAGGAAGAAGCAAGCTACTAAAGGAGTGAAAAGAAAATTGGAAATTCCTGCAACTCTAACTGAAACTGAGAAAACCTCATCTAAAGAAAAGCAATAACCAAGGAAGTCAAGAAAAGGGTATTGGAAGGTTAGAGCAAAAAGGAAGATTATTAAAGATGAAGAAGAGGAAGCTAAAACAATCTAGTCTATTACTACAAGTCAAAAAACTATGCCTATAGTAGAGCAAGTTGAATTCAAGGTCCATCATGGTGTGAACTTTCATGGTGAGCCAACCATTCCCAAGGATGAACCAAGAGACTGGGACACCTTACCTATTCATGAGCTAAACATTCCAATTCCAACAACATCAAAAAGAAAGAAGCAATCGACAAGAAAGTAAGTCAAGTCTGTCTTATCCCAATCTAAAGCCTTATCCAAACCCAAACCAACAGTCAACAAAGGAGATCAACTCTTTATCAGTGACATAAAAGAGTTCTCAGACATCAACCTTTACCTGGATGAGTTAGATAAAGTAAGAGCAATTAATGCCCACAACAGACTCCCAGAAAGATTGGTGTTCAGGTACATGGGTAGAAAGGAAATTACATGGCCTCTACATATGATTTTCAATGAAGGTTACAGTGTCTTGGTGAAATTATTCTCTGCAATGAAGAAAGATTTTGGATTCACCAAGGTGGCCAAAACAGATGTACTCAACAAAATTCAATAAATAAGACAAAACTGGGGTGTTCAAATGCACTACCAAGAATCTTATATATTCCTTACACTGGAAGTAGAGTGCATTTGAGACCATATTGGTTGATGGAGTTCAAGGATGAAAGAAATACCAGAAGATTCTTTAGACTTGAAGACCGGCTAAAAATATCAAGTAATGATACTCTCAAGGAAATGCAAGAGATGTTGGATCTCAATAATGAAGATGAATTTGAATTCTACAGACAACTCCAACACCAACTAGCAGAAAATAATTAGAAACTGGGAAAGAAGACTAGACAATCAAGGAAAAATGATTAATTTGCTCAGTCTAGAGGAGTACCTTGAAAATGGTCTGTGAGATTTCTGTGAACTTTCTTTTGTGCAATTTTCAATAAAATGTAGCACATATCATTTTTATATACTATGGATTGTTTATTTTGTGTAAGGTATTTTGTTATCATCAAGTCCAGCTAAATTTATGCTTATAATTCTATTAGACATATATTGGGGGAGATTGTTAATAATATGTTATAGGCTTGATGATAATTCACCAAAACACCTTAGTAGATTTAATTAGGTAATTTTGTAACTATCAACGGATAACCATACTTGTTCATCCGTTAATAGAGTAGCTTATATTTCAATAAGTTTTTGTAACACATTTTCGTATACTGTAATAACTTAGAAGTTTAGAAGTTATAGAGAATTCTAAGTCATGTTCACTACTCGAAAGATATGCAAAATAGGTTGACTAATTGTAAATAATGGATGCCTTGTAATTTTGCATAAGTGAAACTGTATCAACTGCTAAGGAAATACTTTCAAGGGATAAACTATAAAGCTTCAATGGATGACTCAAGACACTTTCAACGGATGATCCATTAGAAACTCAACGGATAACTCATGTGGAGTATCAACGGATAACATTGAAGTCTCAATGAATAACCAATTCAAATAGCAGTTGAAAGTGACTTGACAGTCACATGGGTTGATTGTATACAAAAGGAATGTGGCACCCTATTTGCATGTTTGAGAGAACAAAGGAGCATTTCCATTTCCATGCTTACTTGAAGAAATACAAAGATGCTGGATAGAGAGTTGAAGAAACATGTGAACAGACTTAGATATTTGTTTTATCTGTTAGTCTTTTTCATGTGTAACTTGGTAGTCTATAAACCAAGTGTAGCAATTAGAACAATTATCAATTGAACTGAAAAATAGAAAAAACTACATCTGTTAGGAATTTCGCTGTTCTTCTTTTGTAAAAATACTTGTAAGCAGTTGTGTGCATTCTTGCATCACAGAGTTCTCATTCATATATATATATATATATATATATATATATATATATATATCTGGTGGAAAGATCAATCCACCAGAAAGTTTTTAAACCATTGTGTTTACTTACTTAGTGTCTTGAATACTTAAATCTTTTATTCCGCACATTTGCTTATTCAAACACATATATATTTTACAAAGAGATTTTATTAATTTAAAAAGGAACCAGAATTACATTCAACTCCCATTCTGTATTTCTATTGTTAGATTGTTAGGGTATAACAAGAGCCTTGAGGAGGTTAATGGAGTGGGCAGGTTTTGCAAAAATCTGAATAAAAAAATGTATATCGCAAATTTTTAAAAGAGATTGCTTGCTACTAATAATGTCTATTTATTGGTTCGATACCGTTGACTGATTGTATGCCACTTTAATACTAATAACATGTATTTGACACATGGGGATGATACCGATAGGGAAACATACTTTATTTTTATGCCATACAATTTCAAGCAAAACAAATCAAACCTTCAGCACGCTTCCCATTAAAACTCATTCACGCATTTGATCAAACAACTAATCTGCACAGAAATAATAAGATAACGGACCTTGATGAACCCAAAAGAACACTTATCAAACAATATCAAAATAACATTCATTATGTCAGAAATCAATATCACAATTCATAATCCATGATCGAGAGAGAAGGATCATTAACCTGTTCCGTCAATTGAGCAAAAATCTTGCAGAAGAGAAATTTGAAAATTTGATTAATATTTGAATATTTTATAAATGCACCCACAGAAAATTTGATCACCAATCATCACCCATTTTTGAATTAATAATACTAGAACACTTGATGGCAAAGACAAAAGCAAGATCGGACCAAGAAACACTCTTTTCCAACATGTGTAACAATAAACACCAAGTTTTCCATCATTAAATCTTATAACCTTATCCAATGGTAATGCAGAAAAGAAAAAAAGGTACCTTTTTCGTTCATATTATGTTCCTCGTATGCGGCAGATTGCAAGATGCAGAGCAGGTGTAGTTTGTGAGAAATTCAAATTTGATATGATATCATCGAGGATTACCTTAATTTTTAAAAGTTGTAATCAGGCTAAAAGCAAGGAGTGTCAAAAACTTGTTATTCATGTTTGTTGATTTGAAAATTGAACTGATTAGGTAAGTTAAACTTGAAATAGGCCTAAAATCAAGTGTTGACGGAGAAATTTGGGAACAACAAAACTTGAGGTTAGTAGCCGGAAACAAGATCTGTGATGGCAGTTCTTCGTCGGAAGTGTGAACAGTAACCGATGAATCCGATGAACAGTGTTTGTCGGAAAAGATGAACAGTGTTTGGTGATGGTGATTATTGGGGGATGAGATTGCTTAGGGTTAGTGGTGGCTCCTTTGCGCTCTCGCTTCTGACCCCTTACAATGTGCCTACATACCCCTATTTATAGGGGATCAAGCCCACGTAGTTCTTGGGGAACAAGAAACCTAATGGGCTTAGATTTCTTATCCCGAGGCCCAATGGGAAACCCGCTGGAAACCGTCTTCTACTAGCTTTAGGAATGTCCGCCGATGAGGCCCAACCACAAAGGCCCAAGGCTCATCCACGGCTTCGAGACTTCACGGATGAGGCATCTCCCTGGCCAAGGATAACCCTCCGCTACCAGCTGTTTCTCTAATCCGTGGACGCAGGTATAGCCGTGGTTCACCCCAAATGTTGGACGCATCCTTGTCCCCCGATAAGGAGCCCCTACCAGATTGCAGGACAAGTGATCCCAAGCTTTTGGGTGCAAAGTGCAGGATACTCCAAAGTCTCCCAACGAGGACACCCGTTGACTACAGAGACAGAGCTCCCAAAACACACACCAGATTTCACCCCACATCCCCAATAAAATCTGGTGTGTGCTTTGGGAGCTCTGTCTCTGTAGTCAACGGGTGTCCTCGTTGGGAGACTTTGGAGTATCCTGCACTTTGCACCCAAAAGCTTGGGATCACTTGTCCTGCAATCTGGTAGGGGCTCCTTATCGGGGGACAAGGATGCGTCCAACATTTGGGGTGAACCACGGCTATACCTGCGTCCACGGATTAGAGAAACAGCTGGTAGCGGAGGGTTATCCTTGGCCAGGGAGATGCCTCATCCGTGAAGTCTCGAAGCCGTGGACGAGCCTTGGGCCTTTGTGGTTGGGCCTCATCGGCGGACATTCCTAAAGCTAGTAGAAGACGGTTTCCAGTGGGTTTCCCATTGGGCCTCGGGATAAGAAATCTAAGCCCATTAGGTTTATTGTTCCCCAAGAACTACGTGGGCTTGATCCCCTATAAATAGAGGTACGTAGGCACATTGTAAGGGGTCAGAAGCGAGAGCGCAAAGGAGCCACCACTAATCCTAAGCAATCTCAGCCCCCAATAATCACCATCACCAAACACTGTTCATCTTTTCCGACAAATACTGTTCATCGGATTCATCGGTTACTGTTCACACTTCCGACGAAGAACTGCCATCACAGATCTTGTTTCCGGCTACTAACCTCAAGTTTTGTTGTTCGCAAATTCCTCCGTCAACATCAAGTACAATTTAAAAAGTTGTTATGTGAGAAAAAGTTGTTATGTGAGAAGTGAGTATAACCTGTGAACCCATGGACAATCCATCAAGAAAACGGGTATGGTTACGGGTTATTTTATTTTTGTATGAGAATTGTGTGTCATGGGAAGTGATCTAGAATCCACATATTAGTGTAAATATAGTAATATGGATATCCAACTTGGAATAATTTGAAGGCCGTAAAAATATATAAATAATGGAGTAGGTTATTTTTGTCATTTTTTGTCAAAAATATTACTTTTAAAATTGGTGAGCTAAATATCAAATTTGAGACATGCAGTCAAAAATATCAACGAGATATATTTTGTCGGATTGGATATTTTAAATATGTTATCGAATATTAAATCTAACTTTATTTATTTCTAAAAGTTAAAATATATTTTGTGAGATTGAGTATATAAATTTGCTTTCTTAGAGCGGATATATATCCGAATACCCCTGATCACGGTGTATATCTAAATCAAAATTATTATTATTATTTTTTAAAAGGAAATATCTTTGCAAGAAAATAAGAAAATAATTTTTTTTAAGTTATCAAGATGAGTAAAAATTGATAAAAATGACCAAAATATTGAAAATATATTTTTGTCATTTTCTTCTTCTAAATTTTACTTACAAAACAAAAACGGAAGAACAAAAATAGGGGAGGATTAGAGGGAGAAAGGCATGGAAACAAGAATGGAAGGAGAAGAAGAGGGAAAGCAAGAAGTGTGGAGTTGGGGCGCAGGTACAGATGGTCAGTTGGCTACTGGAAGTCTTCAAGATGAACTTCTTCCTCAGTTGTTGTCTTCTTCTCTTTTTCAACATCCCATCTCTTTTCTCTCCTGTGGTGGTGCCCATGTCATTGCCCTTTTACATGGTAACTTACATACACATTTGTGTTCTCTTTTTTATTTCAGCATCTTTTATATAGTTTTATGAGAATATATGGATTGAATAGGTGAAAAGGTGTTAATTTGATGCATATATTACATTTACATGAACTGATGAACACACACTGGGAGAGAAAGAGAGGCAGGGAGGGGGGAGAGAGGGGGGTGGGAGAGAGAGGGAGGGAGGGAGGGAGGGAGGGAGGGGGAGAGAGAGAGAGAGAGAGAGAGAGAGAGAGAGAGAGAGAGGAGGGAAGGAGGGAGGGGGGGGGAGGAGCAACTTTTATACAGTATTATGAAAAAAAAAGAATTGAATAGCAGAATAGGTGTTAACTTGATGCATATATATTATATAAACAAATGATATAGATATGCAACTTTTATGAAGTTCTGATGAAGATATGTTTAAATTGGATAGGTGGAAAGGTGTTAACTTGGGGCAGAGGGGCTTCTGGTCAATTGGGTCATGGGGATTTGCTAAGCTGCTCACTCCCAAAGCCTGTAGAATTTTTTCAAGATTTTGTTGTGATTTGCGTTTCTGCTGGATGGAACCATTCTGGTTTTGTTTCAGGTTTCTTTGATTTTCCTTGGAATTGTGTTATTACTTGCTGTTGTTTTGTTCATATTCGGTGTTTGATGTTATGCTGTTTGATTTGTGTTTTGTTGTTTATTAGATAAAGGCTGTCTTTTTACTTGTGGAGATGGGTCATTTGGTCAGCTTGGTCATGGGGATTTGAAATCACAGTGTACTCCGTTAATTGTCTCATACTTTGTTTCTAGGCGTGTTAATATGATCGCTTGTGGTATGCGCCATTCACTGGCCTTGTTAGAAGGTATGGTTAGTTCTTTGGTTGCATCAATGTGGGTTTTTTTATTCTGCAATTAGTTTTGAAGATTAATAATGATCGATTTTATTGCATAAACTATTTTTTCCAAAGTTTTCTGTATCCTTCATGAAGAGGGAATATTAAAAGAAAGTTGTTGCTACTGTATTTATATTTAACTTCTGTGGTGCTACAAAATTCGAAAAAAATGTCTAGTAGACTATTCAAACACTGTAGCTGATGTCAGAACAAGTTTGCAGCGAAGAGGAGGAACTATAGCCCTGTAAGATTGCAACAAATTAACTGATTATCACACTAAGATGATAAAATAGACTTAAGTGACCAGAAGATGAGTACTGGTCATAGATTTGGGTTACAATTTTACCCCAATTCGAGGTGAAGGCTGCCTCCTGATAATCTAGAACTATTTTTTCATAACCTTACAAACCCTAACTCATTCTACTTATTCTCCATTTCCTTGCTGCACTTCCTTTTTTTCCGTTCTGGTCATACTTGGTCAACTTTCTTTAATTTCTTTTTTCTATTTCCCCTGCTGTCTTCTCTCTATTTATGTTCTTTCGTCTTTGAATTGTTAACGTAACAGCTGAACCTGTTGGATTCCTTGCAAAGATACCGCTGAAAATTACTAACACTACAGCAGTTAGAAAGTTGCTGTATTGAGATTAAATACTTCTGTTTGCAAGGTGTGTTATCCAATGCAAAGTATAATAGACTATCCATTTTCAAAAGTCTGCTTACGAAATATTGATATCAGCAGCGTGTCATCCCATTTTAAGACGTTCTATTTTAACTAATTGTTAGTTTGTTACTGAATAAAAGCAAAAAGATAACTAGAAAGGTATTTAGCACTAGGCTTAGCAGTCTTCAAATCTCGAGTGTGTGCTAAAGGTAGACTTTGTTTGTTTTTAAGGACGATACTCCCTTCATATATATAATTTGTAGTTTTGTACTCATTTTGTCACATTAAATTCCATGAGTTTTTTTTTTCACATTCTAGTTCATACAAGGGCTTGTATATACCTTCTCAGACTAGGTACTCTACCAGTATAATTCCATAAAATTGAAGTAAGATATGAATATATGATTGAAATCTTGTGATCGGAATACAGTCCTTTCAAGTATAAGGTAGCAATTCTGGAATTATAATCCCTTCAAACAAACATGGCCCTACATTTTTTACATTTATAATGATATTAATCCCCTATTGCATATCAGAAATATAAAACTTGTGGAGTTCTTACTATTAACACGAACCTGTCTATAAGATCGCTTGTGGTATGCATCATTCCCGGTTAGATGGTACAATTAGTTTTTTGTTGTGTCAATGAGGAATTTTTCTATAGGTAGTTTTCGGTGAATGGCAGATATTCTGTTCTCAGATATGTTTCTCAACTAGGTTTTCCTATATAATTTTTTTTAAATGGGGATATCTATCTCTCTATTGTGTGTGTGTGTGCGTGTGTGATTTAATCCCCAGTTTCATATCAGAAATTTGGAATACATGGAAATTAGTCCCTAAATCCTATTTCATAAGTCTGGTTCATTTTGATGCAATTACTTCGAACATTAACTCGAAGGCAAAGATTAATAAAGATGGGAGTTGCAGATATGAAGTGTAATTCATACCTTCAGGCAAAATGACAGCTCTATTATCGGAAAGTCTGATACCAAGCCTGATTCCGCGAGTCCGTGATATATAACCAAATATCAAAGATTTACTTTCAGCATATAATAGTTGAATGTGATACTTGTTTTTTTTTATAATAGGATATTTCAGTAAAAGAGGTTTTCTAGCTCTCTCTATTATAAATGTAACTAGTCCAGTAGTAATAACCTGATATAGCTGTATTAAAATTTTAAACAAAGATAAACTTGCTGCAACCAGTTGACTCTAATTGTGAAAGAGATTTTGGGACTGTCTTAAATGGGTTGGCGTTGATGCCTGATACATCTATATTACTCGGACTCGGTTAGAAGAGTCTGACATGGACTCGTGTCCAAGTATCGGACTCGGCTATATATTTATTATAAAAACATTTTTTTGGCCTAAAATAAGTGTTCATGTCTGAATGTCGAGTGTCCGGCCCGAGCATTCGAAGGTAAAATGAAGAGTTCGAGTAACATAGTGATACATACATAATTTATGGTATCGCTATCAGAAGGAAATCTTAAAAAAGTAAGAGTTCGAGTAACATAGTGATACATACGTAATTTATGGTAGCAGTATCAGAAGGAAATATTTAAAAAGTAAAGGTTAGGTGGAACCGATCACTGTGAACTCTAATACTCCGACTCTAAAATAAATATCAGTTTCTGGGTAAGAGCAAGCCCAATGCATAGCTATATTTAGTTTTATAGCTATAATATAGGACTAAAATTAGAGTTGCGAGCCGTTCGCGAACAAGTTCGAGCTCGGCTCATTAAGGGCTCAGTTCGGCTCGGTTCGTTAAGGGCTCGAGCTCGAACACAAAAATGTGTTCGTAAAGAAAAAGAGCTCGAGCCGAGCTTCTGGCATGTTCGGCTCGAGCTCGGCTCGGTCCGGCTCGAAAAAAATTTATTTTTTTTAATTTTTATATATTTGATTATAATGAATTTTATTCAGATTTTCTATAAATATTTTTCAATTATTGAGCCATATGAATGTCAAAATATATATTTTAGTAATTTGAAAAAAATCCAGATATTAAAAATAATTTTTTTAATTTGATATTTTAATAATTAACAAATGATTTGACTACTACTTGTAACTAGTATTTATTCTATTATTGGTGTTTCGATTTTTTTAAAATTATTTATTAATGATCCAGCTGTACGAATGTCAAGATTTATAAATTTAAGTGATATAATAAAAAATTTAGAGAAGATAAATATATTTGGTTTGCTATTTTAACAGTTAACCAGTAGTTTGACTAGTACTTCTATTTAGTCCCATATTGATGTTTCAATTTTTTTAAAAATATATATGAATGATCCAACCGTATGGATGTCAAGATCTATATATTTTAGTGATAAGACAAAATTTTACAAAAAAAATTTATTTTGTTTGTTATTTTAACAATCAACCAACGGTTTGAACAATACTTGTAACTAGTGTTTAGTTTCGTATTAATCTTTCAATTTTTTAAAAATATTTATGAATGATTCAACCGTACGGATGTTAAGATCTATATATTTTAGTGATATATTACAAATTTTACAAAAAAATAATTTTTTTGTGTTTGTTATTTTGACAATCAACCAATGGTTTGAACAGTTTTGTAACTAGTGTTTAGTCTCATATTAATGTTTCAATTTTTTAAAAAATATTTAAGAATGATCCAACTGTACGGATGTTAAGATCTATATATTTTAGTGATATGACAAAATTTTTAGAAAAAAATAAATGTATTTGGGTTGTTATTTTAACAGTGAACGGGTGTTTTGACCCTGTACTTGTAACTAGTTTATAGTCTCGTATTAATGTTTTGATTTTTTTTTAAAAATATTTATGAATAATACAACCATACGGATGTTCAGATCTATATATTTTAGTGATATGACAAAAATTTTAGAAAAAAAATAAATGTATTTGGTTTGTTATTTTAACAGTTAACCGATGTTTTGACCTATACTTGTAACTAGTGTTTAGTCTCATATTAAAGTTTCAATTTTTTTAAAAATATTTATGAATAATCCAACCGTATGGATGTTAAAATCTATATCTTTTAGTGATATTACAAAATTTTTAGAAAAAAATAAATGTATTTGGTTTGTTATTTTAACAGTGAACGGGTGTTTTGAACGGTACTTGTAATTAGTGTTTAATATTGTATTAATGTTCCAATTTATTTTAAAATATTTATGAATAATCCTACCGTATGAATGTTAAGATCTATATATTTTAGTGATATGACAAATTTTTAGAAAAAAATAAATGTATTTGGTTTGTTATTTTAACAGTCAACCGGTGTTTTGACCTATACTTGTAAGTTGTAACTAGTGTTTAGTCTCGTATTAATGTTTTGATTTTTTTAAAAATATTTATAAATGATCCAACCGTACGGATGTTAAGATCTATATATTTTAGTGAAATGACAAAATTTTTAGAAAAAAAATAAATGTATTTTGTTTGTTATTTAACATCAACCGATGTTTTGAACAGTACTTGTAACTAGTGTTTAGTCTCATATTAATATTTCAATTTTTTAAAAATATTTATGAATGATTCAACCGTACCGATGTTAAGATCTATATATTTTAGTCATATGACAAAATTTTTAGAAAAAAATAAACGTGTTTGGTTTGTTATTTTAACAGTTAACCGGTGTTTTGACATGTACTTGTAACTAGTGTTTAGTCTCGCATTAATGTTCCAATTTGTTTTTAAATATTATGAATAATCCAACCGTATGGATGTTAAGATCTATATATTTTAGTGCTAACACAAAATTTTTAGAAACAAATAAAAGGGTTTTGACCAGAATTTTTTACTTCGGCTCGCCTAGTTTTGATGGAGAAAACTCGTGTTCGGCTCGGTTCAACTCGGCTCGATTTTGTTCGATAAAAGCTCGTGTTCGGCTTGTTCGTTAACGAGTTCGGCTCGAACACGATTTTCTGTTCATTAAGAAAGCTCGGCTCGACACGGTTCGTCTGAAAAAAAATTAAAGCTCGGTTCGATCAAAACTCGGCTCGGTTCGGTTCGTGAACAACTCTAACTAAAATAAAAAAATCAACTCCAATGCATAGCTTTACATTAATAGATAAATGCATAAATGAAAACTTGGTTATATAGTTAAGACCAAGAATGGCTATAGACATCCTTGCACATCATCAAATAACTAATAATGGAGTGTAAGGAGGTCCACTTTAGATTAAAGTGAATGACTTGGATAAAATGTTAGGTAAATATGGAATTATTTGGTTGTAAAATACTACTAGCATTGGAGTGCAAGTGCTATTTTAGCACCAAAAACCACTTTTTGGTGCCATATTATAGCAATAGCTGTAGTCATTTTTCATCTAGCATTGGACTTGCTCTAAGATATGGAGAATGCAAGTTGAAGAAGGTACAATTATAGATATATGATATAAAGGGAAGTTAGTTGTTACTGTATTTATCTTTTATATTTTGGTTTCCTAATAATATTTAAACAAAAATTGTGTCGTAGGCTATTTAGACACTAGAGCTCATATGGTAACCAATAGTATTTATAAGGAAGAGAGTTTATAAGTTTTGTACATTTCTGCTGATTTTTAACATCAAATGCACTATTGGAAAGTTGATATATTGAGGTTTGCTGCTTTTGTTTGCAATGTATACCCATAACCCAAGGCAGTTGATAAAGTTACTAGCCATTGATTTTCACAAGTTTAGCTGCGGTGAGGAGTTTTAGACTCTGTAAACATTAACTTGTGGATGTTCTTAAAACATATTTTTTTTATAATTGGTTAGTAGTAACTTAGTATCATATAGAAGCAGAAGATTGAACAAAAGGCATCTCTAGAACTAGAATTAACAGCCTTCTAATCTCAAGAGCGTGAGCTAGAAGTACCCGATTGTTTTTTGGATTATATATGATTTTTAATCCCCTAGACCACATGGAGTTGCTAATTTTCATCATAATCATATACTGTATTTGTTGCAAGCTTAAGAGTTGACTTGCTATCTCTAGCTGGTACATGACATCAAATTATTATCTCATGTAGGTCCCTCAGGAGATCAAGTATATGGATTTGGGTCTGCAAAGCGTGGTCAACTGGGTATACCTTATGATAAAGCTAGATATATGAACACTCCTCAGTGTACTCGTGGATTGGAAGATAACAACGTTATGTGCATCAGTGCAAATGGAGATCATACTGCAGCATTATCTAGTGAGCTAAAACTTTATAGTCTCAAATAACTAATATTCTCTTAGGCAATTGGAAATTCCATTTGATTTTCTTATTTACTGTTATTCTGTAACTAATTCTATAACTCTAGCTGATGGTCATATGTACATATGGGGAAGAGGGTTTACCGGCACATCAGATATCTATTATCCCCAATGTGCAGTGTCATCTACATCACTCTCCCAGATGGGTCTTGGATGGCATCATGCTCTAGTTTTAACGGGTATATAATGTAGACAACATTCTTAAACTTTACTTTTGAGTGATGCTACAAGTCTCGAAATAAATTCAGAATTTGCTCCCAACTGCATTTGTAATGTATGGTGAGGCAAAAATGCACAGATATAAGAAATTTCTTCATCACAATTGCATTTGGGAGCTCATCTGAGATCCAATTTGGAAGCAGTAGCATTACTCATAATTTGTTTTACTGAGACCAAGTACATAAATGCATGTTAAACTGCCGTATGATATATTGAACAGGGTTTTCATAATTTTTTAGTTAGCTAGATACATCCATGTATGTTAAAGTGCAGTATGATATCTCTAACAGTCAAAGGAGAAGTATTTATGTTTGGTGGTACCCGCCATGGAGTGCTTAGTGATCCTCAGAAAACAAGCATGCTGAAGAAAGCAACTCAAGATGCAGGTCTCAGCAAACTTGCTCTTGTCATTCATAAGATATTTCATATTTGTTTTTTCGTTCTGGTCACACAGCTAAAGTATATAAGTGTTCTGATCTTTGTAGCAGTACGTAATGTAATTATAAATCAATAGTAAAGCACTAATCAACAAGTGCCTACGTTGTGATTTATTTTGCCATTTGGGATTTTCAACAAATCAGTATCTGGGAAGTAACATCTACACTTGTTTTACTCTACAGAAGAATCAAATAAAATTGTCATGGAGCGAGTCCCAGGTCTTGATGGGGTGAAAATTCTACAAGTTGCAGCAGGAGCTGAGCACTCGGCCTTAGTAAAAGGCGAGATTAATTAACAATAAATTATTGTACAGCTTCTATATCAATATTTTGAAAAAAAAATCCTTAAATTCATTATGCAGAGGATGGCGAAGTTATGACATGGGGTTGGGGTGAACATGGTCAGCTTGGGCTGGGAGGCACTTGTGATCAAGCTATGCCTCAATTTGTGCGTCTCAGTCAGAGAAATTCTAAGCAATACACTACCACAAAAGCTTATTGTGGCAGTGGGTTTACATTTGTTATAAGGAGACATGGTCCAACTTCACCGTGTTAGTGTGGCCTCAATTGGATCTTCTGACTTGGCCCGGCATCCATGTACCTAACCAAGAACTTGGCATTTTATACGAATTTCAGAGTATGTGTTTTCTAATCAATTGCTGTGGCATGCATTATTTAGACTGTCCAACAGAAAACTGTTAAAATATCATGAATTGCAACTGCTGATATGATCATCCAGATAAAGAATTTACCTTTCATATAAAAGGTATATGCGGTTGATTAGGAGTTAAAGGCAGTTATGGTTGATGAAGGATCATGTTACATATTTTTTTTCTTTGTGGATATATTCGTATTAGCTGTGGTGAGGATCATATGCAAGATCAAGGTTCAGTTTTGCATTGTATAAAGGAGAGCTGTAGCTGATTTCTAAAGCATGCTAAGAAATAAAAAGCATTTTGATGGGAAGTTTCAAATCTGGAAGGCAAATGTAACAAGATGGGGTCATGTATGATTACGTCATTTAGCTGCAGTACTTTCATAGTCTGATAATCTTTTTGCAATGTAATTAAGTTTCTGAATTGTATTAATTCCATCTTCGTAGAATTGTCACTAGTGCTAATGATCACGTGACCAGAAAAAATTAGAGAAACTATTAAAAATACTAATTTTTCTAAGTTTTTTTTTGCGATTTTACTATATTCTGATTTTTTTTGTAAAAAATACGGAATCAACCAAAATGAATCAGATATGTAACTAGTTGAATGAAGTGTTTTTGGTTGATTTGAGGTTGCATGTAGTTGCAGAAACTCGTCAAAGTTTTCATCAAGTTGATTTCAGTTGCCAAAAACCGTAATTTTGCAAAAAAATTTTGAAAATTAATATTTTTGCAAATTAAAATGTATTTTTGCAAATTTTTAAAAAAATTACAATATTTTTGCAAAAATGTTTTTAGCCTTGGATATTTTTTAGAAAAGCCCTTAAAATTATTCTAAAGACAGGAGTAAATTAGAATATTGCTACTTAAACATGAAAACCAGTGGAATTGCTATCTTGCCGCATAACAATTTACCAGCAATTTGACTTGCATTTATATATTTCAAGGTTATTTTAGATTTAATTCTTAAAATTTTAAATAGTCATTGTGCAAGTAAACTAAACTTTTGATATTCTAAAAACATATATCTCCTGTATAAGTGTGTGGGTCTTTTAATTAGAAAGTTCATATGGTGCGAAGTGCAGTCCATGTGGTTGTCATGTCTGTGGTTCAATTCAAGTGGTTCATTTTAGTTCTATGGCAACTTCTTTTTTTGAGAAATAAATTGTTCCCGATGAAGATATTTGTGTGGAACTTATAAATGTCTTTGGTGAACTCGTAAAATGTCATGCACATAAGATAGTAATGTTTTTGGGTCCAGTTCCTTTGCAGCTTAATTATGTACTGTATAATAATATGATTTATGAGCTTAATATGCACATAGGCCACTGTAGATTCATTATTTAAACTAAATGCAGTTTGAAGGAAAAATTGAAAGGCAACTCCAACTAGAACTCGAGAAGAGGCAGACGAGAACATGACTGCTTAATTAACCATGGAGACATAACACAACACACTGCTTAATTAAGCATTTCATATCCAAAAGTGCACATTTGTTATACATGCCATGATGTGGTTCATGATTTTTGGAAGTTTCAAATCAATGGCTCATACTTTTCGGAAATCTGCATGGTGCATGTGTAGTTCTCAACTACTAGTTCATAAGGTTCATATACATAAATGTAAATGTTGGTCCATATGCTTTAATAGTTTACGTTTGTCATATTATATTATATATGTGGTGCTTCATGTGGTTCACGTTAGTCTACAACATTTCTTTCTGTGCCAATTATGATGTTTGTCACTTTCTCTATTGAGCAATGACACTACAAGAGTACAAGTCGCTAGCAAAAAACTTGCAAGAGGAAAAATTAGTGAATCAAATTTAGGTCTTCAACAAATCTGCGGGACCGGCTATACCGTAAGCAGAGGCTGATTCTCAAGCAAATAAAAATCACTCTCCTTAATTTTTGTAAATAAAAATTCCCCCTATTTAAAAAAATTTCATTAGGGCAAAAATTGTATAAGTGAAAATTATACTTTTTTGTTTTAAAAAATTATAAGTTACAAATAAAATAGAAATTAGGAATATATGACGGAAAAGGCTAAGAAAAAATATTAAACTAGTATTTATAGTTAAATAGTTAAACCACTTAGAAGTTGACTTCACGTCTATCGTACAAAATTTGATCAAATCCGGCTTCTAATCATTTGAAGGTTAGCTTTCTAACTATATAGCTGACATTTCTAACTATACAGTTGACATGAAAACCAAAGCTGATTTTCTTATTTGAAGAGTATTCTCGATCTCGTTCAAAAGATGGTTGAAAAACAAAAAGATATTAAATATTCTAGAATTTATATGTTGATAAAATTGTCGGTAATTTTAAAGATCGCAAATGCAACAATTAAGAGAATTTTTTTAGCCATTTTTGAATTTTTTCCGAGCCCAGCTCGAGCCTATTTTGAGCCGAAATCAAGTGAAACATGTCAAATGCTCGGCTTGAATGCCTTAAAAAAAATTCCGACCCCCTTATATTCAGAGGTGGATCCGCCACCGACTTGTTCTTTAGGAGAAGATCTTTCAGGAGAAGTGCGACTGGATGATAAATTTAAATAGATAGAGCTCAGCCAGTTACACCAAGAATTACAAATGCTAGCATGGTGGGGTTAAAAACAGGTAAAATTAGGGAAAGTTATGCACAATTGATTTCTGGTTAACAATGAAAAGAAAAGCCTACACCTAACAATTGCCTTCTGACCCTAACAATTGTTCTAAACAAAAAAAAATTGTTGGCTAAAAGAATATACTAAATTAGCCGATCCATTCTCTGTTGTCGTACAAGAGTATCTATCTTCATGAAACGATTAGTATATTGTTCTCATATCCGTCATTCTGAACGGTTGGTCGCAAGGGGTCACACCTCCATGCACCATCTACAATGAACTTGATCTGAAAAGTAGTGCAAATGAAAGTTATAAATGAATCCAAATTACATTTATAGGATCAGTCATTAAGCTAATGTGCATGGGCTACCTCATATCTACCAGGATACAGCTGCAGGGTCGCAGAGAATATACCAGTTATTGATTTCTCCATTTTTCTCTGCTATACAAAAATCATGAATGTAAAAAAAGTTGAAACTAATCAGTAACGAAGGACAAGCAAAAAAGGCTTTAACATTGTGTACATGGCAGCTCGACTCATAGTTCAGAAGTCAGTCTCAAGTGTTAACAATTACCGCACTTTGTCCAAAAATTGACCTCTTCCTAGGAGTACGCAACAGAATGATGTTGGGGAATAAAAAATTTAAAATTGAAATTTGCTATTAATCTTGACATACAAGTCACAAGCTTTCGTAAATGTTTTATAGGAGTGAAATTATTACTTCAACTAATATGACAGTGACTATGTCAAGATGAATTTTACCTGAGTGGTCCAACCATCAAAAGATCCTGTCAACAGAACCTCTGAGGCTGAATTAGGCCAAATTATGGTGGTAGACTGGAGAAGTTGCAGGGCTCTCCGGGCACAATTAACCCTCCTCTGCTTCTCTTCAACTATCTTCTGTGATTCACTACCAGTAATAATTGAAGAATGTGAGGAACATTGATCAAACTGAAAATAGTCAAGTAAATATTGCCAATTGACATAGGTGTTTCCATACATTATAGATAGTGCTATCTTCCCTTCTAGTATTGCTAGCTTTGCACGAATAGACCGCAACTTGGCCTGAGCATTCGTTACATCATTTTCATGAAATTCCCATGTATCATAAAGCTTCTGCAAATCTCCAGAGGTGCTTTCCTGATCCTGTAGAAATATGTTTGCTTAGATTTATTAGGATTTTCAGAAATTATGCAGGCGCTCTAGATTCAAAATAAGAAACGTCTTATAATGAAATGTTTGTCAGGTTTAACTTTCACATCCTTCAGTAGCGAATTTATAACATTCCTTTCTTTTTACGAGTGACTAGAAGAAAACAACATGAACCACTTTGGTTCGTACAAGATATGCGATAATAAACTGAACCACATAAAATCAATTCAAAGCTAACAGGGGACCAAAAAATGTCGAAGTGCAGAAGAACAAGATGTAAATACATTAGATATTAAATCATTCTGTTCAGGGTTCTCAAACCAAAGACTTTATGGAAACAAAAGAAATGATTCACGGACTGCATTCTTTTTATACCTACAGCTGACTAAATTACAAAGAAGGGTAATGTGCTTTCTTCTTTGTTGACTACTTCATGAGTGAGATCATGGAGAACATCCAATAACCATGCATTACTTAGTAGTAAATAGGACAGAATTCTTACTTCTCTCTCAAATGGGTAGACATTTTTCTTTATGTGGTTTGTAAACAACTTTATCGAAATCTTATGAGATAGATCTAACATGCAAAAGACACCCAATGTAATTAGCTGAGTTAACCTTAAATAGTCTTCTTTGATATTTTGGTGTGAACTTAAATAGTGCAATCACTTGACCGCATCACATAAATAATATTACTGGTTCTGTAAAATGCAAGGCTGTCAGTGAAACTTATCATCATTTCGGTATCTGTAATATCAATTAAACAATCACTCTGCAACAAGGATATGGCAATTGCACTACTTGTACAAATATTTTTCTTGCATGACTTTTGCAAATTATGGAACTGTACAGGTATGCCACTAGTACTAAATACACAGCATAACTATTACATAAAGAATGTCTTTTAGTGCTCAAGGTTTCAACAGAACTACAGACGCTGAGAGCTTCAGTTCAGAAATTCATGGGAATCAATTTTGACTAGCATCTATCCACCACTCAAATGTACTGGAATATTAAAAGTGCATATATCTAAACAGTATGAGTAAAAATGAATACAACTTCCAGCAAGGCAACTCACATGTGTCTGGTACAAACAATATAACTTTGTGTGAACTGAATAATATCATGCAAGTGTGACAAAAAATCATATTTGCATGTGTGAATTTCATGCAACAGAAACAATTCAAATATAAACAGTAACAACAATATGATAAACCAGAATATATAAAATTAAAACTTCCACCTTGCCAGTAAGATCCTTGCTTTGGGACCTCAGCAAGTGAAGTGTAGAGGCAAGCTCACGTCCCATTTGTTGAAGACGAATTTGAATCTGTCTGTGATTAAATTCGCTCTTTTCATCCAAACCTTTAGTTGCGCTATCAGTTACTGAAACTATCATGTTTTGCGAGTGGCCATCTGTTTCTTCAATTTGGTACTCGTTGAAACAAATTTCGGCAGCTGTAAAAAGATTACAAGTCAAATTAAGAAATTGATTAAACTGAAAACTGCATTAAGAAAATTACAATTGGAACTTTAAAATTCACACCTTCAAACTCCCTATCTTTCAAGCCTGCTCGCTCTCTACTCCAAGTTTTCCACATATCTGGTTTGCCAGAGTATCTTTCATCGTTGATATTATATACAGATCCATTACTGCTCAGATTGCTACTGGAATTGTTTAGCTTTCTTCTAGTGCGGCTACCTGATCCGCCTCTGATATTTTCCGCAGGTTCAACCTTATCTTTCATAGTGAAACAAACACAACGTATCATCATTTAAAATGTATGAACTGAAAATACTATTTTAAAAAACATATAACAAAATACCAATAACAAAATGACAAAACAACATTTAAAATAGGAAATTACAACAATTGCCCGACAAGCTTCAATTATTAGGAATACCCAGAAAGATAAAATATGTAACATATAACCTTATAGGCAAAAGGAATATATGAGGCATGTCATGTATAGTTGTGATGATGCTGCAATAACTGCCTATATTCCCACAAATCTCACAAGTTGTATATGAATAGGTAAGAGAATTACTTTTGCATATAATATATATATAATAGTCCTGGTAAATAGTCTCACTATAGAGTCAAAATGGGACAGCTACATATAACAGGGCGAAAAAGCATAGCAATTGCTCACCTATGTCTCTGGAGTCCCCAAAGTGATCTCCATTCTCACTATACCCTTTAATTTGGTGTCCATTACTTGTGCCAAGCGTTAGATTCCTATCTTTCTCCAATCGGTTAAGAATACCCAAAATTCCTGAGTCATCCTCAGCAGCGCCATCTCTGAACCAAAAACTCATCTCAAAACAATTTCTATAAACTTCTACTATCTTCACATTTCAAATGTTTATTTGTAAAAGAATTTCACTTTTCATGTTTTTAGAAAACAAAAAATGCAAATCTACAAATTCAGATAAAAACCTCACAGTGATCTACCAGACGACGAAGCTGATTGAGAAGAATCCGTAGACTCAACTTCATCCTCCTGAAAAGTCATCTTCCCTTGCAAACTCTCAACTCTTTCTTTAAAATCGACCATATCAAAATCGGGACTTTCACCGTCCCCCATTGCAAATTCCCCTAGTTCATCACTTTCGTCATCATCAGTCTCCCATCCCAATGAAAACCAACCCCCAGTCTTGATAATAGCCTCAACTAAATCAATCCTACCCCCATCAATGAGCTCCTTCTTTGTCGGAAACTTATCAGGCTTCTTCGATTGATTCATAAACTCCAAAATCTCAGCCTCCAATCCCACCTCCCCATCAATTCCCTCCCCCCCTTTACACAAACACCTCCAAGATTCAATCTTTCTGCCTTTCCCCTCCACAAACCCTAAAGAACCACCACTCTCCCTCAACACCAAAGAAACCCCATGTCTTGTTTCACCATAATTTCTGAAACCCATGAAAGAAATAACAGGAAAACTGAAATGGGGCACAGAAAAATGAGAAATGAGGCAATGAGTGGCCACAATTTTAGTAACCATCTCTGCCAGGCATTTCGTCAAACACCTGAAGACACTATAAAGTAAATACAAAACATGGGTTTGAATCTTTACAAGATGGAGGAAGAGTGAAGCAACAAATGATACTATTCTTGAAACCCACAAACTTCCATTTATGTTTTTGAAAGAAAGCTTCTCGGTAACTGTAACTTTATCTGTACTACTATAATAATAAGTGTAGTTCTTTTACTCTGAGTAACAACTACAGTTTACACGGAGAGAGAGGGAGAGCGAGAGAGAGAGAGAGAGAGTACATGTAGAATCTTGAAAGCTCCTGAGCTACGAACTTGAATTGTCTCTCAGTTTTTCTTTGACATATAGAGACAATTATATATTCGTACGTATATATTTGTCATTGACGCGGGGAACAATTTTTATGTATCTATATTTGTTTTATGTTTGGCATGAGGGGTTGCAGGATAAGAAATGTGCGTACATGTTTTGTTTAACATACACTTCATTACTATATCTATTTTTTTAACTATAGCAAAAATTATTAATTTTAACCAAGTCGTACGACACACGGGTAATTTTCTAGAGTTTTTTGATATTTGATACAATTATAATATTTTTAGTTGTTTTATTAATGGTAAATATTGTACAATGTCTAACGTATATCAAATATAAATTGATTGTTTATCAATATGTATTGTTTTCATACAAGAGATTATCAAATTATACAACGTTTCTAATATAACTTATTAAGCAAAATATATATATTTGTGTTTGTTGTATAATTTGTATTTAATGAATGGATATAAACAAAATAATTAGTGTGTGTTTAAAACGAAACGATTAAACTTAAACTATAAAATATCGTTACCATGTTTACAAAGAAAAAAAACTAAAAATTAACATATATATTAAATACAGAGTTGACAAAAAAATTTGAATTTTATTTAAATAAACTATATGTACTTGTCTATATTATTACTGAGATCACTACTAGCTTATAATTAACTTACTCAATTTAAAAAGATAAAAACTTGTATAACTGAATTCAGAATGAATTGCAATCATAATATATAATAATATAAAATTTACAGTTTTACATTACTGTTAATATAAAAAATATAAAAATTGGTTTTAATGAAAAATGTTAGTTTTGGAAATTCAATGTATGCATGTATGGAAAAAATTTACTTTTTTTTACACTACCCTTAACAAGTAAGATTACGTGTGTCAGCATGTAAATTATCATATGTTACATTTCTTAGTAAATTACGATAATTTTAATTATTTATATGCTAAATATCTTATTTATGTACATGTATAACTATTATTAATATATAATGATGTAATTGACTACATAAATAACATGCATTTATAATTATTCAAAAATTTAAATTATGTAATAAATAAACTTTAATAATTTATATATGATATTCACATTATCACCGACAAAAATCCATATTTATTTTTACGCAATCGAGTATTAATAATGGTTGTAATATAAAATTAAATTGTAAATTGTAAAGACTTATTATTGATATTCATGATTTTTTTTTCAAGAATTTGAATGAAAAATTGTAATTATATCGTTATTTAAATCGTTTTTAAGTTTTTTTCATTACGACTCTAATATTCATTCACATAATAATTTGATAACATTGTATAATATTCTTCTAAAATTAAATATTTTTCAATTCGATAAAATTTTATAAATATGAGTTGAACTTGTAAATTCTTTCAAATTATTGAACAATATATATTTTTTCTTTAAATAATATAAAATGCATTGAATCAAATGCTACAATATAGTATATATATAACTTTTATTTGAATAATTCAAAATATTAAAATAATTTAAATTAGCTGTATAATATTATCTTGATCAATAAATATTGCTTATCCAAAAGAATTCATTTTTAAAAAGCTAGTTTTTTAAGGTGAAAACAGAAAAATAAATTGATTTAATATATCATTGTAGTTTTAAAAAATTTCGTGAGATCTTATATAAAATTTTGAATATTTTTAAAATCGGGACAAGTCCCAAAAATATTAATGTGCTATGAGTGAAGTTAGTAATTTTAATACAAATAATCAATTGATTTGATACCATGAAGATCTTAAACACATTAATTTATATTAACATAAGATATTAAAATATTTCACATTATTGGTAAGATATTGTCGTCAAACTTGTAATTTAAATTTACTAAATGTAGAATGTGACGATATTTTTAGGCCGGGTCATGTAGTCAAATTTCGAGTACTTTTTTAACAATAGGCCAAATTCTGCTTTCAAATTCGAAATAAACTAAAATGTATTGACTCATTATAATTCGGCCTTATCTAAATATGTAATACCAATATAGATTATTTATATATAAGCGATTCTATTTTCGATATTTTTTTTAAAATATTTATGTACATTTTAATTACTTTTTATAATAAAAAAATATGTTAAAAATATATGAGATATATTTTCAAACCAAAAAATGATAATAAATAAGATAATAATCCATTTATGTACTACACCTAACTTTATATCTGGAAATTATTTTTTTAAAATTATCTGTTTAAATATTCAAGAACTATTTTTTTTGTGCGGAATTCAAGTAACTACCTTTAAAGTAAAATAAAATATTCATTTAGCACACTTACATATTATGTGTACGATAAAAAAACACATATTACACTATGATGTAGTGGTATGAGATTATATAAATGAACGAAATATCATGAGTTCGATTTCCAAAAACCACATATTTTATATAAATATTAAAAATAGGGGTTATTTAGTCTTTTCAGTAAGACATTTTAATCTCATGAATATTAACTTCTTTTTCTTCTATTATATATTCTCCTATTATATATATAAGAGATTATATATTTTTATCAATAAAAATGTTAAAAAAAATTATTTTTAGATATACAATTTAAAGAGATGAATAAAAAGAAATAAAGGAAGTAAAATAAGGGTAATTTAATCTTTTCAGTAAGACTTTTTAATCTCATGAAATTAAACCCTTATTCTCCTATTAAATATTCTCCTATTACATATAGAAAAGATTATATATTTTTATCAATAAAAATGTTGAAAAATATTATTTTTAGATATACAGTTTAAAGAGATACGTGCTGTAAAGTTAAATGAGATGAATAAAACGAAATAGATGAAGTACTAAATTCTAGTATCCGCAGTTTAATAGAAAAAGGTTGTTGTTTCATTTAAAATTTATTGTATACAAATTTCAGTTTTTACCACTAGGAAACAGAGTAAAAATCTCATGGACTTCCACTCCATTGTTTACATATTTTAAACTCATGTTTTTCGGAATATATTTTAAGGCTAATATAAAATATAGTTATATAATTTATTTTTTAATTTTTATTTTTGCATAAAAGTAAAATATTATATTTTTTTAAAAAAAAAAATATTTAAAAAATAATGCTATACGGTTACGATGTAAAAAATTTAGTGGGCGGGATGGATTACTAGTTACCGCACCAGCACTTTATTAAAGAAGGCCGGCAAGAATCACGTTGTAGGCTAAAACAATGTAGTTACAAAAGAGAAACAATTGCAAACTTGTACTCTAAACATTAATTTAAAAGAATAAGAAAAAACACCAGCCAAGTTATTTAGGTAAAAAGATTGGCACAGAATCATTGTGATAAAAGAGAAATGTATATATTTGTTTAAGGATTTTTCTACTATAATAAAGACAGAGGTATATATATATATATTTGTTTAAGAATTTTATTATTACATATTAATGAGTAGGTAATAAGGGTAAAAATTTATAATTTTAAATTATTTTAATTGATGAAATTTTTACAAACAATGTTCATCACTATAATAAAAATCAATTAAAAGATATAAATTTATATATTTCTGTGTTTATAAAATGCTCCAAAACAAATAATTAAAAAACCGTTGGTTTAATGATAAAAGTCGAGTAGGGTAGTGTACGAATGTAAAAAAAATCCAACGAACCATCAATTACTTATCGGTGTCATGGGCCCTACAATAAGTCAGGGTGCTCGCCGCCACCTTGGCTGACTGAATCACTGAACGAATGCTATCGACTCTCTTTTTTCCCCGATTTGATTTGCAAATTCATCGCTCTAACTGAAATCGGAAATCGCGTGATTTCCTGCAAATTGTCTATAAATTATTAAGAGATGATATGATTTATTAAAAATCAATTAATAAATTATAAATCGGTAATGTCGAGCAAAAAATTTTGATTTATGAAATTCGTAAATGGTTTATCGTCGGATATATATGACTATATGAGATCTTATATGCTTATAAGTGAATGTAAAATATCTCAAATTTTTTCCAAGTAAACATGGCAAAAATGATAGTGCTAAAATGAAAGTTTTTAATTGAGGTACTTGGTGCAAGTGCATGTGAACAATTTTATAATAACCAATTAAAATGATATACATTATATTTAAAAAAATTAGTACCAATTTAAAATACATAACATTCTTTTTAATTTAGGAACTAGCATAATAACCTGTGCGAGCCGCGAGTCATTTTCTAGATTTTTTTTTGTACACCATACAATTATATTAGTAAAATTCTTAATATAATTTGTATTTATCAAATGAATATAAGCAGGGTAGTCGATGTATGTGTAAAAGGAAACTATTGTAGTTAATCAATAAAATATTGTCATTATGTTTATAAAAAGAAACTAAAAATTAATATATATGTATATTGTAGAGTCGGGTAAATTTTTTGAGTTTTATTCAAATAAACCCCGAGTAATGAGATATTTATTATTAAAGTTATTACTAATTTACAATTACCTTACTTAATTTAAAAGAATTATTAATTTATAATTAAAGTGGTCAAGACCTGCAATAATAATATTCAACAAAGTAGAATTTATACTATAATTAATGTAAGTTTATTTTTTAAGAGAAATGTTATTTTTTTAATTCAACGTTTATGTTAATTTAATATCATTGCTAATGTCTTAATTCATTAACTAAAGTTGATCTCGGCGGCCGTGTACTTGGCTTTTAATCCTCTCTATTATACAAAGTTAATTTTATAAGATGTCAGATAATTGTCAATTCATAAATTAAAATTGACATAATCTATTTAGTTTTTAACACATTGAAAAAAACTTAAATTTAATCGATCATTACTATATTCAGAACATAAAAGACTTTTGTTCCTTTTTTCTAGTATATATATCAATAACTCTAAAATACACCATTAAAATTGAATATTTTAATATTGGTAAAGATAAGGTAACATGTGTGTGGATGTACGTAAATTATTACTATTTATTATATTTTAAAGTGAATTATGTTAGTCTCGTTTATTTATATGCTAGATATCTTGATCATGTATATATCTAATTGTTATTCAGTAAATTACTCAAATAACATGTATTTATGATTATTCAAAAATTATAATTATCTAATAAATAAATTACAATTATTTATATATCGTAGTCGTAGTAGAACTAACAATCAAACAAAATCATATTTTTACTCAACATAACATCAGTCATGGATGTGAAATAAAAATAATTCATATATCCTAAATACTAACTACTGATATTCCGAAGTTTTTTTTACAAAAATGTGAAGATAATTTTTTACTAATATCATCATTCAAATCATTTTGAAGTTTCGTTCATTTATGATTCTAATATTTCTTTTTATAGTAACTTGATAACATTGTATATTATTTTTCTAAAATTAAATATTTTCAAATTTGATGATTTTTTTTTAAATTAGTTGAACTTGTTAATCCTTTCAAAATATCGACTAATATTAATTTTTTGTATTTAGATAACATAACATGGATTAAATCAAATAGTACGATACATTATAGTTTTAACCTTTTTTCAAATAATTCAAAATAGTTGTATAATATTTTCCAACACTAACTTTTTTTTGTAAATTTATTATTGCTAATTTTAAATAATATTTTTTTCAAAATATTAAATTCTATAATTTTTTAAGTTTCTGATATATATATATATGTATATATGAGTTAAGTTCTATTTAATCCTTATTTTTAGTTGAGTACGTGAGTCCATATATGTTTTGCAAGTAAATTGTATAAATTTTCTGGTAAAACGTATTATAGCGTGAATCATATTCTACAAATATCACTATTTTAATAAATATCTTGCAAATTTCATACATTTGACAAGATGAATATTGCAGAATATATGATTATAGAACATGATCAGTTTGAAGAACATACGTATTCACGTTGTATAACACGTAAAAATTTAACTTGCTAAACATTAATGATATAACACCATAACACACATTTATATCATGTAGTTTATTATTTTAGTTTTTAAATTATTAGAAACATACAACCTGAACCATTCGATTGAATTGTAATATAAAGTATTGATTTTGGACTCCACAACTCCACAAAAAAGGGACTTAATGTATATGATTACTTATAATAACCATATCAGATTGAATACTATAAAATTTAGGATTTATCTCACAAATATTTGAATATAAATATATCTTTAATTAAATAATGCAATAAATAAACTATTTTTTATGAAGAATCATCAAATGTCTTACCATTTTTCAAAAACATGTTAATGAAAATTATTAATTTTACTTTATAGTTGTAGTTTAATTTTTTCTAAAGAAAATGAAAAAATAGGACTTTAGGAGCACCTCTTTATAAATTCACTATCATTGAATAATATTTTAAACCTAATTTTTTTAAAGTGAAACATTAATAAATAAATCGATTTAGTATATCTTCGTAGTTTTAACGGAGCTTGTGACATCTCATGTCAAATTTTGAATATATTTAAATATTGAGTCAAGTTCCAGATGTAATAATGTAAAATCAGTCAGTTAGTAATTTTGATACATAATATCAATTGACTTGATCGAATGAAGACCTCCAAAATCTTAATTTTTATTAATATAAGATATTATAAAATTTATCCTTATCGGTAAGATATTCTCGTCGAGCTCGTAATTTAAATTTATTAAACCTAGATAGTGATGATGTATTTTCGGCTAGGTCATGTAGTCAAATTTTGAGTATTTTTTCAAAATACGTAAAATTCTGATTTTGAATATAGTAATTTTGATACATATTATCAATTGACTTGATTCTATAAAGACCTCAAAGATATTAATTTTTACCAACATAAGATATCACAAAACTTTTCTTTGTTGGTAAGATTTTCTAGTCGAACTCGTAATTTAAATTAAACATAGGTAGTGACATGTATTTATGTGCATGTCATTTAGTCAAATTTCGAGTATTTTTTGAAAAATGGGTGTAAGTTCTAATTTTGAATTCAAAATAAATCGAAATACGCTAATTATAGCTTATCTAAATATGTAGTACACATATATATTATTTATATAAGTGTATCTCTTTTAAACATATAAAAAAATTAATTATATGTACAATTTATTTTTTATTAAAAATTATATATTAAAAATGTATGAGACATACTTTTCAAATTTAAAATTATTTAATAAAATAAGGGAATGATCCATTTATGTACGATGCTTAACTTTATATCTCAATTTTAATTGTTCAAAACTAAATTTACAAATATTTTAGTAATTATGTTTAAAGTTAAATAAATTATCGCTATTTACGACACTCACATATTATTTGTATGATAAAAAACTTAAGTAACAGTGTGGTGTAGTGTGGTGTAGTGGTAAGGTGATGTGCTTGTAAATGTAAAAACTCGGGTTCAATTCCTCACAACAACCTTTTTTATATAAATTTGAAATACAGGGATAAATTAGTCATTTCAATGAGATATTTTAATCTAATGAATATTATCACCATGTTCTTTTATTATATATAGAATATATACGATTAATCACGAAGAAGATTATTAGTCATCTACGACATATGGTTTGAAATTTTTTTAGTACAAATTTTGGGGTACCTAAAATATTCTTATACATTTATATATCTCTCAATTTGAAATGCTACATACCCAAAAAAATCAAAAACCTTTTTCAAAATGACACGTGTCATCTTTTTTATTTATGAGACTCATATTAATACAAGAGGAGTACATCTCATTTATGAGTAAACATGACAACTCATCATTTGGGAACCGTTTCAAAAGCAATTTTTGGGAACCTAGCATTTCTCATAATGTGATCGCAGGATCCGTTTGATCTTTAAATTAAAGAAAATTTTAAATGCCCCAATTTTTTCCACTAAAATTTTACCTAAATAGAGGGTCAATAAATAAATGACAAATTCTTAACAATAATAATAATAATATAATAAGACCATGTACATGTACACACATATATTATTACACCCAAATCTCATTCGTCCTGAAAGAACGGCCTTCGGCCTCCGATAAACTGCCTCCGGCTCCTACCTGGAAGGGAAGAAAATGCGAGGGATTGTCCCCCCGATTCACCTTCGGTGTGAGAATAAGAATCTGGATGCAAAGTGGGTTTAGGGAATACAAGAAAGTAGAGAGTAAATGAGAGAGAAAGAGTGTGTAATCTTTATGTCTTACTCTCCCAGACTTTTTATACCCAAACCTGTCATGAAGGCTCATCCGTTACACCTCAGTAATGGAGAAGAGTGAAATGGGGCGTTATAATTGCACAATCCCAACGGTTTGGAGGAATGATGGGCCTCGGCCTGTGGTGCTCTGTGGGCTTCGATCCGTGGTCATGTTGTATGGTTGTCTAATGGGCCTTTGCTCGTTGGGCCTTAATGGGCCCATAGCTAACATGTCTCTGTCATTCGGCAGGATCTTCGGTCGGGCCGACGAACATCGATCTTGGCCCATCTTGGGGTGAAGAAACCCTCAGATGATCACTTCGGTCTTACCTCGATTTTCGTTCGTACACGTGACAACGCCGTGGGTGCATTAATGGGATAGTTGTCTGTCACGTCATTCCATAACTGAATCTCTGCCATTGAATTTCAACTTTTTTCATCAAGGCCGTCCATTTCAAAAGAGCCCCAAACGTCGCCTTTTTGGCACCCAAACACATGTAGGCGCCTATATATATAGCCACAATATATCCTTATGTTTCTTTTATCTTCTATTAGCAACTAAATATAAACATCATCAATTCCTTCATTCAATCACGGGCAACAACAACTCCATCTTTCCCAATCATCCCATCTTAGTTAGATAAGATCTTTAAATCTGTAAGTGTTTCTTGCATATCTTTATGTTTTTATGCAAGTTTTTTTTGTGATGATTTTGCATGCAGTTTTTGTTATTTCTAAAAGATGTTTTCTGGATTTTTTGTTTGGGATTTCTGTTGTTTTTTGTATGAGGTGCTTTTTTTGGGTAGGTAGTGTGTCTTTTTCTGGGTTGTTTGCTTTTTTAGGGGCGTCCAATGGGTTTAAAGAGGGCATGCGAGTTATTTTTCAGTCAAAAACTCTCTTCGGGGTTTTTTGATTGTGGAACAACCTCCGGGAGCCGGCCCAGGGCGCATAGTTCTTCCTTCTTCCTTGCCTGTTGAGTTTAAACATGGCATGCGAAGGGTTCCGCGGGCAAGAACTTCCTTCGGGAATACTTGTCTATAAAACATCCTTCGGGAGCCGACTCTGGCCGTTTTCTTGTTCGCTCGGTTCCATGACATATACCCGATCCCTTGTCTTTTTATTCTTTTCTTTTTCTTATTTCAGAGTACATGGACTAATCTGTCTCTTTATTTCCGAATACAGGGATATGGACTGAGCGAATCCTCCTGCTGAAACTTTTGTTTCCAGGGTGAACACTCTCGTTGGGACTTCTTCTATCCGACCCGAAAGAACGGGAAGAGCTCTCTTCGGCTTTATGACGACGTATCATGCGGCTAACAACCGTTCAAAACTATCGAAAGAGCGAGTGGGGAAGATGTATTTTGATTACTCTATCCCATGAGGCTACTTCTGGCTATACGCCGCCAAGGAAGACGAGCAGATTTACGATACCCCGGGTGTGCCGAAGAGGTATGGAGACTGCGTCGTCGGTGTCTCCGAAGCAGCGTTCAAATGTGGCTTCAGGATGCCGTCGATGAAGATTCTGAGGTGGTTCTTCACCCAGATGAGGATAACTCTGGGGCAGATGGATCCGAATGGATTCATCCATATCAATTGCTTCCACAACCGGTGCCTCCGGGCCGGGGTTCAGCCGCTCACTCGGCTGTTCTGGTATCATTATTATTTCGAAAGAACCCGAAGATCCCGGGCTTCTACAATATTTCCCGTCGGGCTGACCGAGCGGACTGGACGACCACTAATTCCAGTAATAAATCCACCCACACCCACTGGTGCTTCTCAGTGGGCCGAAGATGGCCGAGATTTCGGTGTGGTGTGAGATCAACGCTTCGGCGCTTATAATGCCGAACTTGACTGTGGAGGAGAAGGACTTGTATGCGGCCCTGGTGGACGCAAAAGTGAACAAGCTTGGTCCCGAGGAGTTCCGGGACCCGTGGAGGTTAAGTAAATTAGTTTCATTTCCTTTCGTTATCGTATTCTCGAATTTTTAAAAGGAGCGAAAGTAAGTGTTAATGAATACAAATTTGACAATCTTTCATTCCAAAAATTTCAGTCCAAAAATGGGATGAAAGTAGTTTACCTCCTAATCACTACTTCCTTCTCATTAAAAAACTCGAGAACCAGTCCTAAGGCGTTTGACGAAAGAAATCAGAACCGGAAGTATGATATCACCATTATGTGGGTAAAGATCGAAAGTAAACGGGGTAAATCATTATTATAAATTTTAAAAATCGAAACTAACAAGTTGGGATATTAATTTATGATTTATCGAGCTATTTTTAAAAGATTAATTATCAAATCGGTCAAATATGATTTATGAGGCTATTTTTAAAAAGTTAAATAATTAATTGATTATTTATTAAATCAGTTATATATTTTTGACTAATTTATCAATCAAATATTTCTGATCAATTTATATGTGATTTCTGAAAAATCCCCCAATTTGTAGAATAGAGATCTTAAGGCACAATGCATACTTTTAATGGGAAAAATAATTTAAAAGGGCGATTTTTCCGATTTTTAGAACATAGAACTTAAGACACAATGCATACTTTTTAAGAGGAAAATAATTTAAAATGTTTGATCAGTACTCCCATTTATCCTCATTTCAATATTCACCTAGCGCTTTTTAGGACTCTAGTCACTAAAAACTTTAAAAATTCAGTATTTATGCATTATTAGGTGTTGTTTTGGAAAATCTTGGATAACATGATCTTATTGCTGGCATGACAGAGTTTGAAAGGCAGGCATGTCAGTAGACCAGAGATCAGATCAGATCTGATCCGAAACTTAATAAGTGAATGTGAATTTTATAAAAATGAAACATATCCGATAATAATTTAATCTGATAATTCATTAAGAAACGAATATGATTTTTATTAATCTGATCCGATAAAGACCTGATCCGAATTACTAAAATTATATATTTAAAATTTTTATATATTTAACCATAATAATTCAATATAATTTACTTTTATATGTATTAATATTCTCATTTCTTTTAAGTTATTTTGTTATATTTTCACACAAACTATTATTTTATCGTACTATAATTTCGTGTACACACCAAATGTTATCATATTCAAATTGAGAGAAACATGCGTGTTAAAAATTATTTGCATACATAACATTTTATTCGCAATTCACAAAATTTATCTATTTTAATTTATGAAATTGACATATATAATTAATTTTCATATATTTTTCAAATTAAATTATTACTCCCTCCGTCCCCGCCCAATTCATATCCTGATGAAGATCTAGATGAAATCATCTTTCCGAAAGATATGGCAGAAAGTGAAATGAAGCTGAAAATGGCTGAGTTGGATAAAACTAACACTAAGAAGTACTTGGATGAGGAATGAGTATCAAAATGGGAGGATTCACACTACCCAATCACTGTTACTCATGCTTCTCAACACTTGGAGACTGCAGAGAAACAGATCACAAATCCTGATGTGCTCACTCATCTCAAGGCTTCAGCTTTAATGGTCAAATCCATTCAGTCTACTCAAGAAAAAGCTAATTCTCAAATGGACAAACTCAAAGATGCTCCATGAAGTAAAATTCAAGACATACCTTGATCTGCAAAAGCAACTAAAGCCTCTATTGGCCAGACAAGACAAACTGGAAGCCAATCAATCTAGATTGAAGGCTACACAAGCTAAAATTTCTGTTAAACCAGATGAGGTTCATGTATCTTTAGAGATGATAGTCTCTCTCTTGCTTGGTGATGATGTCAAAAAGGGGGAAATTATATCTAAGTCTAAATGCAAGCAACTTAAACAGTCAAACACTGATGATGGAGATGATGCTCTTAATGGAGGTAATAAGGGAGGCAAAACACCAAAGAGTATAGGTGAAGATCTAATTGGATCTAGTGGTGTTTATAAGACCAATACCCCATCTAGAAAAGGTGGAGGTAGAGGAGATGGAAGAAGAAGTGGAAACAAGAAGCCTCAAAGACTGTGCTTACAAAGGAGCTGACTACAATTGTGACTACAATAAAACAAACTCTGATAGTCACAAATGTTGATAAATACCATGCTAATCTGGAGTTAAAAGCTAGTACTAAGGCTAGTCAGTTTCTAAAAACACTGAAATTGAAAGGCAAGAAGACTACTGTTCATTATAGAGATCTTAAACTTATAGCTTTTGATGCTAAAGTAGCTAGAATGATGTTTGAAAGAGAATGTCCAGATGTTGACATTTAGCAGATCAGAAATCTAGAAGAGAATTTCAAACTACTAAAATTTGATACCACAAACTCTGACGTTGTCTCAGCATATGATGATGTGCCATGAAGACGAAGACCAACTAAAGGAGTTGTGATCAAAGAAGTCAACCAAACTGAAGATGCCGAAAGACCTTTTCTAAGGTCTCAAGCCATTTTAAATGCTGACAGGAGGTCTACAAGGAAAGAAAAAGTTGGTGAAATATCAAAGCTTGCATTGGAAGACTCAAACTCTGATTCTGACATCTCAACCCCTGATAAAGTTCATGTTGCAGACATTCTAGTAAAAACTGATGAAAGTTTAAGATTAACCTTTGACATTGCTCAAGTTAAGGAAATAGAAATTCAACCATTCAAAACCTCTGATACTACTCATGTTGATGACAATACTGCTCAAGATATAAAAGCTAATCACGTTGTTCCTGAACAAGACTCAAATTCTGGTTCAGAAGGCTCAAAAGCTGATAAGCTAGAACTTACCTTTAAAGAGAAGAAAAAGCTACTGCGAGGAAGTAAGACACCAGCACCAAAGAGAGATTCTTCCGAGATTATTATAAAAATCTACAATGGTAATTCACAAGCTAGAATGGCTGGCATAAGAGGTGGCTTGGGTCTTCCAAATGCTGATAATTTCATAGGAAATGCTTTAATTCTAAGGGAGCCAGGGAATCTGACAAGGATAGGTGAGAATGTGAAGTTTGAAGATCTACAAAAGATTATCTCAGTCCAAATTGTGCTTGATTTATATGATACAAATAAGCCAAAAGAAAAAAATACTGTATTTTCTTGAGTCTGTAAAAAGGTTGAAGATTTCAAAGGAACAGATGGGAGACAAACCATGACAGGAGTTGAAATATATCACAACTTTACTAAAGATAATCAACTCTATAACTGATAGATGGTCTGCTTATATAAAAGACTTGGTATCCAGGAAGCAGAAAAGAATGCTCATCAAATTAAAATACATTCCAAAGTACATTGATGAAAATGGACACATTGTTGATATGCCTATAGGAGGAGTTAGAGTTACTACATCTATTAGGATAAGAGTTCTTACTTTTAATCCAAATGGTAAGAAAGTTGGGTTTCTGGAGCTAGATGACTTGTCACTTGGCAGATCCAACATTTATGACCTCAGAGCAATTATCTATCAAAATGATGAATTTACAGAAGAGCTGAAGAATATCAAACGGAGAATGGAAATATATTTTAATGTTATTGAAGAATATCTACTCAAGAAATTCTTTGATGATGCTAATGGCTTTGCCAATGTTGAAGACTGAAGATAAAATCTGTCACACTGACTGTACAGTACACTTGTCAATATTTCTGCATTTGACATCATCAATTAGGAACTTGTACATAATTTGCTTAATACACAAGTTTGGGGAGATTGTTGGACATAATTGATGATATCAGAGTTTATGATTAGAGTTTGCTACTGTAAGTTATCAGAGTTGTTGTGCAAGACATGCCTGTACTATAACAAGACTAAGTCAAATTGACAGCCCTAAGTAAGTTGTACGATAATCTAAGTTTGTATTTTATATTGTATCACTTAAGTCTGTAAAAGAGTAAATAGATTAGACTGGAGTATTTTTATGTAAACAGTCTCAAGCCTAAGAATAAGCTCTGGAAGAAGATCATGAAGATCATGCCTCAGAGACAATGTGAAGAAGCTTGGAGTTGAATAAATCTGTTTTGGGAAAAACATTCGAAGTCAAGAAATCTACAAGTCACAGATTAAGTCTTATAGATAAGTCATTCGAAAACTCTAGAATGACTTATCGAGAAGTCAAGAAACGGCTTATAGAGAAGTCTCAGAGATATCGACAAGCCAAAATGAAAATATGAAGATTGAAGATATCGACAAGTCATTTATGCATTAGAGAACTCAAAGATATCGATAAGTTAAAATGAAGATATGAAGATTAGAGATATCGAGAAGTTAATTCTACATACAAAGACATGGAGACCTCGATAAGCCAAGTTTATTCGAGAAATATGAGATCTCGATAAGTCAAGATCATACTCGAGAACTCAGAGATCTCGACAAGTCAATTTCATACTCGAGAACTTGAAGATCTCGACAAGTCAATTTCATATTTGAGAACTCAGAGACCTCGATTAGTCACAACAACTATAGAGTAATAAAAGATCTCGATAAGCCATTATACTTATCGAGATGCCGAGTTCTCTATATAACAAACTGAAGATCTTGATGTAAAACTCAAGTATAGAATGCAGACCAGTTAAATGTCCAAGATTGTCAATCAATAAACAAATCAATCACTGATTTGAAAATTCTACAAAAGCAACTTGAAGAGTACAAGATCAAAGGCCAAGATTAACTGACAAAGTAAAGACACAAACATACACGATTTGCAAAGATACACTAAGCCAGAAATAAAGAGTTTTAGTTAACTTAAAGTAGGGTTTAGTACATGCTATTACATGCTGTGTAAAACCTGTGTTTACTGTTCTATAAAGTAAACACTGGATGAATTGTTTCAGAAGTAACAAAAATAGATCTAGAAATCTTGTAACTCTCTCAAGATAAAAGTTGAGTTCTTAACATAACAAGAACCCATAAATTTGTAGCAAAACACTATCTTGATTTTTATATAAAATTAAGTGAGTTTTGAAAGATAGTGTGTTCATGTGCATGTTTTATTATTCCTGTTAAAACATATTATATCTACAAAATAGATTACTTTGTTCACCATTCATAACAGTTCAAAAAGGTTAAAAAATATCTAAAACATATTCACCCCCTGTGTTATATTCATTACCTAACAAGTGGTATCAGAGAAAAATCTGAAAGCAAACAGATTAAAGATCTTAGAAGAATGAATACACAAAAGATTTGCAGTATCAAAATTCCTACCTTTGACAGATTTAATTACACACTATGGAAAAAGAAAATGATGTTGTTCATCAGGATGACCAATCCATTATACATTCAGATCCTCAAGAATGGGCCTTTCACCCCCATGGTAAGAGTTGAGGAATCTACAAATGGAGACATGGTCATTCCACAACATTATGCTCCTAAAGATCCTTCAGAATATACTTAACATGAAAAAGAAAAAGTTTCTCTGGATAGTGGCTTGCAGCTGATCTTGATAGAGTCACTTGACAATGTAATGTACAATAACATTATCAATTGTGACACAGCCAAACAGACCTGGGAGAAAATAGAGATCTTATGTGAAGGAACAAAGGAAGTTAGGTCAAACTAAAGGAGAATTCTGGTTTCTCAATATGAGGGGTTTATGGCTAAACCAAAAGAACGAATTACTGAAGTCTTTGAAAGGTTTAATAAATTGATAAATGACTTGCAGCTACATGATAAATATTATGAGGCTGAGGAGGTTAACCTAAAGTTCCTGCTAGCTCTTCCTGACCATCTTGAACAAAAAATATCATCCATTAGAAAAGGAAGAGATTTAAACAGAATGACTTTGAAAGTTCTATATGGAATCTTGAAAACTTATGAACTTGAAATGCTGCAAAGAAAAACATTTAAAGCACATCATGGTCATGTTGTTGATGGTCCAAGTGCCTTGATTTTGAAGGATAGAGAAGAAAGTGAAGATGAGCAAGTTGATCAAGTTCCGGTTGTTCAAGCTATGGAACAAAAGAACGAAGGACCTCAGAAGCAAGTTGTATTGGAGCTGGAGGAAGATGAAAATTACACCCTGGATGAGCTAGATGAAATGGATCAATCCATGGCTTACTTGGATAGAAAATTTTCCAACAAAAGAGTCAAGAAGCCAAGGTTTTTCAAAGGCAAGGGATAATCTTCTAACAACAATAATTGGAAACCAAAAGATCATTATAATTCAGCCAGCAAAGGTGGCTACAAAATAGGATCTGTGGACAGATCAAAGATAAGGTGTTTCAATTGTGATGAGTTAGGTCACTTTGCTACTGAATGTAGGAAGCCTAAGAAGGTGAAGAAGGATAAAGCTTACTTGGAACTGGAAGCAAAGCATGAAGCTCTCTTGAAGAAGCAGTCTGGAAAAATTATATTGCAGGAGGAAAGAGTTGGGATGATACTGATGTTGATGATGAGAATGAAGAGGTTGGAAACTATGCACTTATGGCTTTTGAGCATGGAGAAGCATCCACTTCAAAATCAAAGGTACCAACTTTAACCACTATTGATTTAAGTGTTAGTCAATATAAGGAGACTGTCGAAAAGATGAGTGTGGAGATGTCCCATATATACACTAGCTTAGTAGCAGCTACTGAGGAAGTCAGTAGGCTAACAAAAGTTAATGAGAAGCTTAAGAGTGAGAAGCAAAAGATGGTTCTACTGCTTGTGGAGCTTGAGTCAATCAAGCAAGTAAATGAATACTTGAAAAATAAGCTGAAGTGTGCCAATAAGATTGAAGCTGTGTTAAGAGAGAAGATTGAAAAAAAAGAGGTGAAACTGAAATCATTCAGGAATGTATCTGAGTTGGCTGGTCAATACCATGAGAAGAACAAACCATGTGCTAACATAGCTATTGGTCTTGATTATGATGCTTTGAATAGCAACAAGAAAGCTGTAGGTGGTAAAGGAAAATCAACTGAAAATGAAGATGTCCCAGCTATGCTGAGAAAGGTTGGTTCACCTATGTTCAAAGCATGTAAGGTAGATTTCAGTGAAGAAGAGTTGATCATAAAGCATGATATTGCTGAAGAAGATAATGAGAAGAAAAATGCAGAAACAACTCCAACTTCAAAAGTTGAAAAGAAGCCTATGGTTAACCAAAACTCCAAGACACCTGTCAAGGAAGTAAAAACTGAAGATGCAAGAAAGAGGAAAAAGAATAGAAATGGGAAAATTGGGATAAACAAAAGCAACAACTTTGCATTTGTTGCAGATGATCCAAGGAAGCAGTGTCAAAAATATGGCTCAGTAAATCATCTAACTCACCTTTGTAAAAAGGTTGTTAGCAAACCAGTAGAAGGAGCATGAAAGTATAATGAAGCAAATGTAAATGATCCCTACTCATTCTGTGACAAGTTTGATTGCATCCCTTATAACTTGAAAGTGATGAAAAGTTTCCACAAGCTGAGAGTAGACCTCAAAGAAGTAAAAATTGGGTCTACATCAAAAAGGTAAAATGCACAACAGTCAATGAATACTATTCTCTCTGAAACAACTCATTCTGATTCTGCTCATTATGTTAACAAGAAGAACGTACCCAACACTACTTGGGTTGCTAAACACACTTAAAATCATTGTGTGCAGGGTAAAAAGAAGAAAGTCATATGGATCATAGACAATGGATGCTCAATACATATGACAGGTGATATGGCCCTGCTATCACAATTTGAGGAGAAGGCTGGCCCATTAGTGAATTTTGGAGACAATAACAAAGGTTTCACAATGGGATATGTCAAATTGATTTCTGGAAATATTGTCATTGAAGATGTAGCACTGGTAGCTGGTCTTGAAGTGAATCTCCTTAGTGTTAGACAATTTGCAGACAAAGGATTCAAGGTCTTATTTGACAAAGGAGAATGTACTTTTATCAGCAAAAGGACTGGTGAAGTTGCTCTAAAAGGAGCAAGGAAAGGAAGCTTATTTGTTGCAGACTTTGACTCAACAAATGAGGATGGAATTTGTTGCTTCTACACCAAGGCATCTATAGAGCAAAGCAAGCTATGGCATAAGAAGCTGTCTCACTTGAATTTCAAGGCAATTAATACTCTAGTTAAAAAGGAGTTAGTGAGAGACATGCCTAATCTGGAATTTGCTCAAGATGAAGTCTATGATGCTTGTCAAAAAGGAAAAATGAAAAGATCAAGTCACAAAAGTAAAACTGTGAATTCTATAAGTGCACCTTTGCAATTTATTCACATGATTTTATTTGGACCAGTTAATGTCTAGTCAATTTCAAGAAAAAGATATGCACTTGTGCTGGTGGATGACTACTCAAGATATACATGAGTATAATTTATGCACTCTAAGGGTGAAACTCTACATATCATAATTGAACACATCAAGAAGATTGAAAAGAAGGATGAAGATCATAATTGTGTGAAAAGATTGAGGAGTGATAATGGAACAAAATTTAGGAATGCAACCGTAACTGAATTCTGCAAAGACAAGGGCATTGTTCAAGAATTCTCAGCTGCTAGAACACCTCAGCAAAATGGGGTAGTTGAGGGAAAGAATAGAACACTAGTAGAAGCTGCTAGAACAATGCTGCAAGATGCAAAGTTGCCAACAAGTTTTTGGGAAGAAGCTGTGAACACTGCATGCTACACTCAAAACAGATATCTCATTAACAAGAATCTTGGTAAGTCACCCTACTCAATACTGTCTAAAAGAAAGCCTACTGTGTTGCATATTCATGTGTTTGAAAGAAAGTGCTATGTTTTGAAGGACAACTCTGAATATGTGGGAAAATTTGACTCTAAGGTTTTTGAGGCAATTTTTCAGGGATATTTATCGGAAAGAACTGCATATAAAGTCTATGTGATTGAACATAAGAAAATTATGGAAAACACAGATGTTACTTTTGATGATGACAAGTGCCCAGGCTTGGAATGCCTTGATGAAAATGAAGCTAAAGCCCTAAAGTTCGAGAATCCCAACATTGATAGTGATTCTGATGATGAAGCTGAAGTCAACACAAATCACAGAGTTAATGAAGAGTCTACTGAACAAGTGAATCATGAGAATGGAAGCTCATCTTATATACCTGAATTTGATAGCACAAACTCAGAGGGAAAGAGAGGAAGGTTCTGCAAGTCATGCCAATGGTAAATAAAATACAGAAAACTCAAGTCAACAAACTCACACCAGAAAGTGGGATAAAAATCACACTAGAGAAACAATTATTGGTGATCCATATGCTGGAGTGAGGACTAGGAGTGTAACTGCAAATGAATGTCTACACGCATGTTTTCTTTTATAAATTAAGCCAAAAAAAACTGAAGAAGCTCTATTTGATCCTGATTGGATATCTGCTATGCAAGAGGAGCTAAATCAGTTTGAAAAAAAACAAGGTTTGGAAGTTGGTTCCTGCACCAAAGAATAGAAGTGTAATTGGAAGAAAGGGGGTGTACATGAATAAGATGGATGAAAATGGAATTGTCACCAGGAACAAAGCAAGGTTGGTTGTAAAAGGCTACTCACGGGAGGAAGAAATTGACTATGATAAAACTTTTGCTCCATTTGCAAAACTTGAAGTAATAAGGATTTTTCTTGCATTTCCTGCTCATTCAAATTTCAAAGTATATCAAATGGATGTCAAGAGTGCCTTTTCTTAATGGTGAGTTGGAAGAAGAAGTTTATGTGCAACAGCCACCTGGCTTTGAACATCCAGAATTTCCAAACTTTGTATACAAGTTGCTCAAGGCTCTCTATGGACTAAAACAAGCACTTAGAGCCTAGTATGACACATTGTCAGATTTTCTACTTAAACATGGATTCACTGGAGGAACAATAGACAAAACACTCTTCTACAGGAAACATGGTGATGATATGATCCTAGTTCAGATTTATGTGGATGATATTATCTTTGGTTCTACAAATGAAAAGCTTTGTCAAAGATTCTCCAAGCTTATGCAGAGTGAATATGAAATGAGTATGATGGGGGAATTAAGTTACTTTCTTGGACTTCAAGTCAGTCAAAGAAGTGATGGAATCTTCATCAACCAAACTAAGTATGTCAAGGATTTATTGAATTTTTTTGATATGGTTGATTATTCACCTGCATATACATCCATGTCTACAGCTACAAAGTTGGATGAAGATAGAAAGGAAAAAAGTGTAGATATCTCAAGCTATAGAGAAATGATTTGATCTTTGCTTCACTTAACTGCAAGTAGACCAGACATCATGTTTGCAACATGTTTGTGTGCAAGATTTCAAGCCAATCCAAAGGAATCACATTTGATGCATGTGAAGAGAATTTTCAGATACTTGAAGGGTACTCCAAACTTGGGATTATGGTATCCTAAGGGAACTGGTTTTGAAGCTGTTGGATACACAGATGCAGATCTTGCTGGATGTAGGGCTGACAGAAAGAGTACTAGTGGAAGCTGTCAGTTTCTTGGACAAAGACTTGTATCCTGGTATAGCAAGAAATAACAATCTATGTCAACTTCCACAGCTGAGGCTGAATACATAGCTGCTGAAAGTTGTTGTGCTTAAGTGCTTTGGCTTAGAAATCAGCTAATGGATTATGGCCTAGTGTTACACAAAATTCCAATTATGTGTGACGATACTAGTGCTAGATCTATTGCAGTTAATCATTCTAGAACAAAGCACATTGATGTAATGCACCATTTTATTAGTGAACATGCTACTAATGATACCATTGAGCTCATTTTTATTCCAACGGAAAAATAATTAGCTAACATTTTTACTAAACCTTTGGATGAAGCAACTTTCACTATACTTGTAGGAGAAATTGGTATGTTAAATTCTTCATCCTAAGGCAAGAACTCAGCTAATGTTTTACAGTAAATTAATTTCTAATAAATTAAAATTCAATTGATTAATTGAAAATTAACTAAAATATGAACTATAAATATTTCATATTTCTCTGCATATTTATTTTTTATTTTATTTTCATTTAGCTTGGAATTTTTCAATTCTAAGAAAACTGTCTAAATATTGATTTGCATTTTCAATATGCAAAATTAGCACAAGGCAGAATCGAAGTGATCAAGAGTATATAGAGAACTGTTAGGAATATGTTGTGTACTTGATGATAAGTTAAACAAAACAACTTAGTAGATTTAACTTAGTGAAAATTGTAGCTCTCGACGGATGATTTAATATAGTCCCGACGGATGAACTTTATAGTCTTGACGGATGACAATTTGACATCCATCGAGAGTATAGCTTATGTAACAAATAAGTACTATAGCACATTTCTGCAAACAATATGTTTTGGTCAAGTAGATTATGTAGGGTTCTCTAAGTCATGATGACTACTAGATTGATATGCAGAATAGGTTGACTAATTGTAAATATGAAGATGTCTTGTAATTCTGTATAAGTAAAATAGAGTCAAATGGCAGATAGACTCCCGACGGATGATCTATAAGACTCCCGACGGATAATCAAAAAGACTCCCGACGGATAATCATCAAGACTCCCGACAGTTAACAAACATAGTCCCGATGGATGATCAAATTCAAATAGTTGTTGACAGTGACAACACAGTCACATGCGTTGGGTGTTTGCAAAAGGAATGTGGCAGCCTGTTAAGCAGGATTTTGAGAACAAAGAAGCATTACCATTTCCATGCAATTATGAAAATATTCAAAGATGCTGGAGTAGAGTAGTGAAGTAACATGGAGTTAGACTAGATATGTTTTGTTTTATTATCTTGTCTTATTGTCATGTAAACTTGGTGATATATAAACCAAGTGTAGCTAGTAGAACAATTAACTAAGAAAATACATTTTCTCAGAGAAACATATAAGGCAGCATTTGTAAGAATTTCTGTGTAGTTTAGTTGTTCAACTTGTAAGCAGCTGTGAGCTATTCAAAGCTTCACAGAGTTCTAAATTTGATATATATATATATATCCGGTGGATACATTCAAATCCACTAGAAAGTTTTAAATCCTTTGTGTTTTATTACTGAGTGTTTTGATTTCAATTATCTTTCTATTCCGCACTTTAGCAAATCAAACACTTTTATATGTATTAAGTTAGGACATTTTTAAAATCTCAAAAAGAAGCCAGAATTACATTCAACCCCCCTTTTTTAATTCTTGTTGTATTGTTAGGGAATAAGAATTGGTATCAGAGCAAGCCCTTGAAGTACAAAGAGTGTAAAGATTACAACAATCAACAAGATGAACAAAAAGGATGTTGGAGTGAAGATTCATTTTCTGGACAAAGATAATTATCATCACTGGAAGGTGAAGATGCACTTACATCTTCTTTCCCAAGATAAGGCCTATGTGGACGACATAGAGAGAGGTCCTCATGTACCTATGAGAGCTGCAACTGGCAATGAACCATCTGTTCCAAAACTTAGGCATGAATGGTCAGATCCTGATATTGAGCAATTCAGGAAAGATAAAAAGGCCATGAACATATTATTCAATGGAGTTGATGGTGATATGTTTGATAACATCATTAACTGTAAAATAGCCAAAGAGGTTTGGGACACAATACAGATCATTTGTGATGGTACTGAGCAAGTAAGGGAGAACAAGATGCAGCTCCTAATTCAGCAATATGAGCGCTTCCACTGTGAAGATAGTGAGTCACTCACTGATATATTTAGTAGATTGCAAAAGCTACTAAATGCTTTGAAGCTGCATGGAAGAGTCTATCAAATAAAAGACTCTAACCTCAAGTTCATGAGATCTCTTCCAAAGGAGTGGAAGCCAATGACAGTCTCATTAAGAAATTCACAAGATTACAAGGAGTTCACCTTGGAGAGACTGTATGGCATCCTGAAAACCTATGAGCTTGAAATAGAGCAAGATAAAAGGATGGAGAAAGGAAGGAAGAAAGGAGGGTTTATAGCACTGGTTGCTGAGTTAGAGAAGGAGAAAGAGATGAAGGTAGAAGCTGTTGAGTCTACATCAAAGGTCTGTGAAAATAAGGGTAAAGGGCTGGTAACTGAAAATGAAGATCAGTTGAGCCAAGATAACATGGATGATATTGATGAACATCTAGCATTCTTATCCAGGAGGTTTGCCAAGCTCAAATTCAAGAAGAATTTTGGAGCAGCTAAGCCAAACAGAAACATGGTTGATAAGTCAAAATTCAAGTGTTTCAAATGTGGCCCGGGGGTCATTTTGCCAGTGAATGTAGAAAGTCTGATTCCAGTAAAAAGAAGTTTGAGCCTATTGATTATAAACAAAAATACTTTGATTTACTCAAACAAAAGGAAAGGGCCTTCATTACACAAGAGAATGACTGGAAAGCAGATGGAGTGGATGAAGATGAAGAAACAAGCTATGTCAATCTAGCCCTAATGGCCATATCTGATGAAACAGAAACAAGTTCTTCAAGTAATCAGGTAATAACCACTAACCTAACACATTTATCTAAAGCTGAGTGTAATGATGCAATAAATGACATGTCTACAAAATTATATCACCTGCGTGTTACACTTAAGTCCCTCACTAAGGAAAATGCTAAAATTAAAGAAAATAATTTGTTTTTAAGTGAGAGGAATAATGTGCTAGAGTCTTAGTTTATTGAATTTGAGAAATTGAGAATTGAGTGTAAGATTGCTAAGGATGAATTAACTGAGTCCTTGAAGAAAGAAGAGATTTTAAAGAAGCCGCTTGAACGAGAACATGAAGTGATTAAGGCATGGAAATCATCTAGAGATGTTCATGCTCAAATCACTAAAGTTCAAGGTTTTGAGTCCTTTTGTGATGCAGCTTGGAAGAAGAGTAAAGAGAAGCTTGAGTCCAATTAGGTTGAAGGATTCTTGACAGATGTGGACTCGACGGATGATGAAAAATCATCCGTCAGATAATCAAGAGAATTATCCGTCGAATGACAAGGAGCCACATCCGTGGACTGTGAGTAAACCTGTTAGCAGAGCTAAGCTAGCTAAATTGAATGAGAAATATGGATCAGTTTCTAAAAACTTTATTTCAGGAGAATCAAGTCAAGTCAAGAAAGAAAAGAAAGTTAATGTTGGTCATCTGTCTATCAAGCAATTGAATGACAGATTAAAAATGATTGAGGTTAAAACAGAAGCCAAAAAGAAAAATAATAGAAATGGGAAAGTAGGAATTAACAAACATAACAACTACACACCTGACAAATATACACCAAGAAAAATCTGTGTTAAGTGTGGTAGTGTTAATCATTTATCTGTTAATTGCAAACTTGCTATGCCTACTCCCATGTCTGCACCCTCCCCTTTTCCCAACATGACTGTCATGCCTACCATGCCTATGAATGTTATGTCTACTCAGAATATGAATGCACAATTTACTAATATGCCATTTGCACCTAATCCTTATTATGCCGCATTTAGTATGCCTCAAATGCCATTTAGCATGCCTTACTGGAATAACATATTTGCAAATAGCATGCCTTTTCCTGTTAATCAAAATGTGCATGATAATTCTGTTTTAATGACTGGTTTCAAAGGTCCAACTCAAATGACTAAGGAAGAATCAGAAGTTCCCAAGTCAAATGAGATCAAACCTAAGAAACCAAAGAACAAAGCTAACAAGGCAGGACCCAAGAAAACTTGGGTACCAAAATCAACTTGATTTGATTTTGATGTGTGCAGGGAAATAAAAAGAATCTTTGGTATCTGGATAGTGGTTGCTCAAAGCACAAGACTGGAGATTTTAGCCTGCTCACTGAGTTCAAGGAAAGAGCTGGCCCAAGTATTACTTTTGGAGATGACAACAAGGGTTATACTATCGGATATGGCTTGATTTTAAAGGAAAATGTCATTATTAAAGAAGTTGCCCTAATGGATGGCCTCAAGCATAATTTTTTGAGTATCAGCCAGCTTTGTGATAAGGGCAACTCAGTAACCTTCAATTCTGAAGCCTGTGTTGTGAAAAACAAAAAGAGCAACAAAGTGGTTCGCACTGGATTGAGAAAAGCAAATATGTATCTAGCTGACTTCAACTCATCAAATGCAGAATCAGTCACATGTCTTCTCAGTAAAGCAAGTCAAGATGAAAGTTGGCTATGGAACAAGAAGCTGTCCCATCTAAACTTCAAGACCATGAATGAGCTTGTCAAGAAAGAATTGGTTACAGGTATTCCTCAAGTGGAGTTTACCAAGGATGAATTGTGTGATGCCTGCCCGAAAGGAAAGCAGATTAAAGCATCATCCAGAAAGAAGCTTGATTCAATAATTGAAGAACCTTTACAATTGTTACATATGGATTTGTTTGGACCAGTCAATGTGTTGTCTATCTCAAGGAAAAGATATTGCCTAGTTATTGTAGATGATTTCTCAAATTTCTCTTGGACATATTGTCTGAAATCCAAAGATGAAGCTAGTGAAATCATCAATCACATAAGGCAAGTCAACAATCATCCTGACTTCAAGGTAAGAAGGATTAGGAGTGACAATGGAACTGAGTTCTAGAATTCTGTGATGAGATCATTGTGTGAAGAGAATGGAATTATGCATGAGTTTTCTGCAACAAGAACACCACAACAAAATGGAGTGGTAGAAAGGAAAAACAGATCTCTTATTGAAGTTGCAAGGTCAATGCTTAAAGAATCAAAGTTACCAACATATTTTTGGGATGAAGCTATGAATACTGCATGCTACAATCAAAACATTTCTTTGATTAATCAAGCCAAAGGCATGACTCCTTATCATTTGTTCAAGAATAGGAAGCAAACTCTAAATTTTCTTCATGTTTTTGGTTGCAAATGTTATATCTTGAGGAATCAAACTGATCAACATGGAAAGTTTGATGCCAAAGCAGATGGAGGAATTTTCGTTGGATATGCTGTTGTAAAAGCATATAGAGTCTACAATCTAAGAACCAACATTGTTATAGAATCAGTACATGTTGTGTTTGATGATAAAAAGATTGAAGGACTAAAAGATGGAGATTTCCATGAAAGCCTCAAATTTGATAATGTGGAGATGATTAGTGAAGATATTGATGATGACAGTGATCAAGAACCAATATCCAAGGACAGTGCAGAAAAGTCTACAACTAATGGAGCACATAATTCAACATCCGTCGAAAGACCAAATGCATCATCCATTGAAAGACAATCTAGATCATCCGTCGACGGGAAAAGAACATCATCCGTCGACACGCGCTAATATTACACGCAAGTATACGCATTCGCAGGTAGTATAAGATACAAATCAGATTCGATCCCACAGAGACTGTATTGTTTAACTAATCAATTCATGCACTTAAGCAATAATGTATGGTTATTATTCAATGCTAAGACGATAACAAAGTGAGGTTGTTTATAACTAAGAATTAAACTAATTATTATAACTACGAGAATAAAATCATCTGGATAAATATATATGACAAACATGGGATTCTAACTTCATTAAATACTTTATTCAATAGCCTTATTATTCTCAACCTTAGCATGCAATGGTGATGACACTAATCAGATAACACGAAACTGATAAATGCCAAATTTCGTTGCACGAGTACCATTCTACCAGACATCCACAAATAGATAGAAGCTGAATAGGCACAATTATATTGAGACCCTAAATGTCTATAGAATTTGACAACATAACAGTTTAAGCACAAGTTATCTATTTTGATTACATAGGGCAAGTAAGATGGTTAAAATTACCTACGAATCATGCATAAAATATATGAACCTATGCTAGCATGGCAAGTTCTAAATCCTTAAATTCACTTTCGCTTCATTAAGAATTAACACACTATCTTATAAGTTCGTGAAGCTCATAAGATGAATACGCACAACCAAAACTAGGATATCAATCAATCACCACATACTAAGGCATCAAACAAATTAACTAAAGAAATCCATAAATAAATCCGCTAGAACCCCACGATAACGATTAACCCATGATCGAACTCATCATCAACGTGGGTTCCAATGAAAGCATGATATAGCAAATGTAGTCTTTATACGAATAAATAAAACCAAGTACAACCAAGAGTATAGGTTCAACAAAACAAGAAACAAGCATCCAAATTACAACTAAAAAAAAAAGATTCACAAGAATAAAACTAGATCGTCTTTGCCTTTGCTGAATTGTGCTAAAGGTCTCTTGCTGTCTTCTCCTTGCGCTCTGGTATGTCTCTCGCTTGATATCTTATAAAAAACGACCTAAAGTTGATTATATAGCAGCCCTAAATAATCTGGAAGCCTTCCCTTTTAGAATTGCACTAGAAACAGGATTCTTGAATTCGGCCTCGGCGCAGCGCGGCCGCGCTGTATTTCTGGAACCCCGGAGCGGCCGCGCGCTATCACAGCGCGGGCGCACCATCCTTCTGGGAAAAACTCAGATTTCTTCTTAAATCTTGATGCTTCGAACCGGCTTTCCACGAGCTTTTATTCCAACACTACCTGTACACCAAATTAGCACCAAAACAATGCTAATTCACCTGATTACCTGAATAATGCCTGAAATGCAAAAACACTAGAAAACACATTAAAATACTTAACAACTTGAGTACAAATGCATCAATTCAAACCCATTAGAGCATAAGAAAGTGTCATAAATGCCACTTTACATACCCCCAAACTTGAATCAATGCTTGTCCTTAAGCATAAACAGACTCAAAGAACAAGAAACAAAAATGCATGAATGCAACGATCCACACTTGAATAACTCAACCAATCAACAAGCAACATATCAACAAATGCAGTTACTCACATGAAGCTCAATCAAATCATCCAAATCAACTTACAAACTAGAAACATGCATGTGTGAAGATGCTTACAGAAATACTATCGCAACTAGATCAATAATCATGACTCACTACTCATCAAGGCAATCGCAAGGTTATAAATAAAATAAAAGGCTAGACTAAAAATAACTTATAACACTTCAATTCTTATATTAGAGTTTTACACGGATTCATGCTTTTATTCACAACAAAACAACATAAGTATGCTTATTTGATCGTGCAATGAGTGAGGTCCACAAAAGACTTATACAATAGCACCCATGTAGCGAGCGTTAGGTTAGCGGATCCCAGACTATAAAAGCCTTAGGTCACTAGGCACGAAGTCCCCTAAGAACTTAATAACTCGAGTACTAAAGATCCCACTCGTGATCAATTATACATAACACTTATTCTTTTTTTTTATTTATAATTTCTGAATGACTCCATTTCGCTCCATCTCATTCAACCCTAAACTACTCATATAAATATGAGCCGGCTACTAGCCATTTGACACCTAGCCACATAACTAGCAACGAAATCAAATTTTTCTAATTTTTAAATATCCATGTATCTTATTATTAAGAGGATATCCTAATTCTAAATATAAACAAGCGATTAAACCTTGACAAATCAACAAACCATGACTATGATCTAGCACTCTAGCAACCTATAAGACTTAGTGAAATACATGTGTCTCTAGCATACAAATCAACTTAATATGACTCAATATTTATAAACACGACATCACTACACTAGCATCGACATCACATATCAATCGAAAAAATCATCTAGAGGATCATGTTATAATGTAAATGCATGAAACTACATGAACAAAATATCATAAAACTACTTAAAAAAATACATGACAAAATGCAAACTATATGAACTAAACTATCATGAACATGCAACTATGTGAGACTCACACACAACTATATTCCTTCAAATACTACCCCCAAACTTAAAATATTCACTGTCCTCAGTGAAGGTGATAGTAAGGAATTCAGGCATACCTACTCAGAATCAGAATCATCACCCTCAAGGGGTGGAGTGTCAGGTGTGTCCGGAGGTGGATACACAGAGTACTCACCAAAAACTGGCCACTGGATATTAACTCCAGTGGCTCTGAAAGCTATCCCAAGTGCCTGGGTGAGATCTCGTACGAACCTGCTGTGGATGTCATGCATCGCATCCATACTCCGTGCCCGACGCCTGTACTGCGTCGAACTCTTCTTCGACGACTTCTTCAACTGTGACAACTTTATCTCCTCACCTAATTGAGCTCTCCAACCCACTTTACATACAAACTTGGAACCACCAACATAATACTGATCATAGGGCCGCTTGCCTGGAAGCATATCAAATGAATAACCCAACCCCTTAGGATCGGGTTCACCCCCATACCACTCCACCATGTACAATATAATCGAACTATCAATGACAACACTAGGGAGCTGAAGTTGTTCATGTGTGGCCTAATGAACATGAGCTGCCACACACAACTTCATCACTATTGATGCGTAGGGTATAAAACTTGTAACGCTCCCTCTCAAAAATCGCAGAATACCAAGGTGAATGATCCCACTAATGTCCACATAATCACCCTTCAAAATACCCCACAATAAGCGTGCTCGCTCTACCGTCACCTCATGCATATGCGATGATGGTAGAATATTAGCACAAATAAAGGCATTTCAAGCACGGGCAAATCTGTTCATACAAGAAGCAGGGAATGTGGCATAATCAGTTGTGCCCCTCTTGAATTTCCATTGAGTCTTAGGCACACATAGAGTTGCAACAATCAAATCCAAGTCAAAATCCTCCGGAGTCTTATCATTCCAAATGGCTTTACCGGTTTTTTCGCAGGCTGCTTAATTAACCTCCTTATCGCTCTAACACTATAATCCACCTTCATCCCCCTAACCACCATGAAACCGTTCTTCTCCGCCCTTGCATTAGCATAAAACTCTCTCACCACACTCATAGGCACAGGAGCAGGCTCCTCATATAAAGGAATCCAACGCGTGCTACTTCTGCCAAACTGGTGCGGTCACACGCTGTAACAGTGCGGGCGCGCGCTACTTCTATGTAAATGGTGCGGCCGCGCGCTGGGACAGCGCGGGCGTGCCAGGCTTCTGTAGTCAGACCTGAATTTTTTTCATTTTCTAATTTTTAATGATTTTTTCCTTTCTTATTGCTTCCTCTACCTACTAATATACAACAAACTTGGGTTGCCTCCCAAGAAGCATTTCTTTTATGTCGCTAGCTCGACGTAGAATCTTGATCAAACAGACAATAAAATGGCACTAACTACCTCGTGGTTTGCCGTGCCACCATAGTAATGCTTCAATCTCTGACCATTCACCTTAAATGCTTAGCCCAGATCATTCTCAGAAATTTCCACCGCTCCATGTGGAAACACAGTTTTGACAATAAACGGACTTGACCATCTTGACTTCAACTTTCGAGGAAAAAGACGAAGACGAGAGTTAAATAGAAGAACTTGTTGCCCCGGCACAAATGATTTGAGTAAAAGACCCTGATTGTGCCACTTCTTGACTTTCTCCTTGTACATTTTGTTGTTCTCATAAGCTTGAAGTCGAAATTCATCAAGTTCATTCAATTGAAGCATCCTCTTCTTTACAGCTGTATCCAAGTCCAGATTTAACTTCTTCAAAGCCCAGTATGCCTTATGCTCGAGCTCTAATGGAAAATAACACCCCTTACCATAAACCAACTGAAATGGTGACATTCCCAATGGAGTTTTATAAGCTGTTCTATAAGCCCAAATAGCTTCGTCAAGCTTCAAAGACCCCCTTCCTTGATGGACACACCACTTTCTCTAAAATGCGCTTTATCTCTCTGTTAGATACCTCAGCTTGACCATTCGTCTCAGGATGATAAGCCGTAGTAATGCGATGATTCACATTATACCTTTTCATCATAGCGGTGAATTTGCGGTTGTAGAAATATGACCCCTCATCACTAATTATGACCCGTGGAGTTCCAAACCTTGTAAATATCTGCTTGTGAAGTAAATAAGCACCACTTTCACATCGTTCATTGGCAACGCCTTAACTTCAACCCATTTCAACACATAATCAACCGCCAATAAGATATATTGATTGTTACAAGATGAGATAAATGGCCCCATGAAATCAATTCCCCAAACATCGAAGACTTCAACCTCGAGAAGCACATTAAGAGGCATCTCATCCCTCTTAGACATATTACCCACACGTTGACATCGATCACATTTCAAAATGAACTGATGAGCATCTTTAAACAATGTTGGCCAAAAGAAACCTGCTTGAAGAACACGAGCAACTGTCTTTTCTCCACATAAGCCGTTGAGTGTCAATCTCGCAAGATCCCCCCCGTTTCTCTGTAAGGAATACATCTCCTGATAATTTGGTCAGCTCCTTATCAAAAAATAAATGGCTCATCCCACATATACCACTTCACTTCATGTAGAAACTTCTTCCTTTGAGCATACAATAAGTCGGAAGGCATGATATTACTCACATGGTAGTTCACAATATCTGCAAACCATGGTTCTTCTTCTTGCACTCCAAACAACTGCTCGTCGGGAAAAGATTCATTTATCAATGTCTTATCCAATGAAGTAGCATTAGGATTCTCTAAATGCGAGAGATGGTCAGCAACTTGATTTTCAGTTCCTTTTCTGTCCTTGATCTCTAGTACAAATTCTTGGAGTAAAAGAACCCATCGAATCAATCTAGGCTTAGAGTCCTTCTTCGAGACTAGATATCAAATAGCAGCGTGATCAGTGAAAACTGTAACTTTAGTCCCAAGTAGATAAGATCGAAATTTCTCAAAACCATAGACAATCGCCAAAAGCTCTTTCTCCGTAGTAGTATAATTCAGTTAAGCACCGTTCAAGGTCTTACTAGAGTAGTAGACCACATGAAATATATTGTTCTTCCTCTGCCCAAGAACTGCTCCAACTACATATTCACTTGCATCACACATCATCTCAAAAGGTTCATTCCAATCAGGTGCAGTTATGACCGGTACCGTGATTAAACTCTTCTTTAATGTCTCAAAAGCTGAAAGGCACTCATTATCAAACTTGAAAGGGACATATTTCTCTAGTAAACTGCACAAAGGCTTTGAAATTTTCGAGAAGTCTTTGATGAAATGCTTGTAGGAACCCGCGTGACCAAGAAAACTGTGAATTCCCTTTATAGAAATAGGTGGGGGAAGATTCTCAATGACCCCCACCTTGGCCTTATCCACCTCCAGACCTTTACTAGAAACCTTGTGCCCGAGAATTATGCCTTGACGCACCATGAAGTGACATTTCTCCCAATTGAGAACCAGATTGGTCTCAACGCACCTCTTGAGAACGTGACCAAGATTTTGCAAGCATTCATCAAAAGAATCACCAAAGACTGAAAAGTCATCCATGAACACTTCCATATTCTGGCCAATCATGTCAGAAAAAATGGCCATCATACATCGCTGAAATATGGCTGGTGCTCCACACAGACCGAAAGAAACTCGTGTGAAGGCGAAAGTACCAAATGGACAAGTGAAGGTAGTTTTCTCTTGATCTTCTGGAACTATACAAATCTGATTGTAACACAAATAAACATCCAGAAGACAATAGTACTCATGGCCAGCCAACCTGTCAAGCGTCTGATCAATGACAGGCAAAGGAAAGTGATCCTTCCTAGTGGCCTTGTTCAGCTTCCTGTAGTCCATGCAAACTCTCCACCCCGTGACTGTTCGTGTGGGGATAAGCTCATTCTTCTCATTTGCTACCACAGTAATACCACCTTTCTTTGGCACACATTGAACCAGGCTTACCCAAGAACTGTCGGAAATAGGGTAAATGATTCCTGAATCTAGCCACTTAAGAATTTCCTTCTTCATGACCTCCTTCATGATTGGATTGAGTCTTCTTTGATGCTCGATCGTAGGCTTGCTACCTTCCTCTAGTAGAATTTTATACATGCAATACGAGGGGCTGATTCCCTTAATATCTGCTATAGTCCACCCAATTGCTAATTTGAACTCTCTCAGAATCCTCAAAAGCTTTTCCTCATCACTACCTGAAAGGTCAGATACAATAATAATAGGCAGAGTAGATGCATCACCTAAAAACGCATACCTCAAATGCTCAAGTAAAGGCTTAAGCTCAAGAGTGGGAGCTTCCTCAATAGATGGCTTGAGGCATTTAGGAGCTTTGTTCAATTCCTCCACTCCAAGAGATTCAAAAGGCATATCAATCTTCCTTTTCCAGGGAGAAGCATTCAAATACTGCAGTTATTCTTCACCTTCGTCATCTTCACTATCCGAATTCCCCATCAAGGCTTTTTCTAAGGCATCAGACCTTAGCAATTGATCAAGTTCCGATGTGACCACCGAATCAACCAACTCCACTTTTAAACACTCCTCGTTATCAGTAGGAAATTTCATAGCATTGAACACATTGAATGTGACATCCTGATTCATAACCTGCATCGTAAACTCACCCTTCTGCACATCTATCAAGGTTCGGCCAGTTGCCAAGAAAGGCCTCCTCAAGATTATGGGAAACTTCATGTCCTCCTCAAAGTCAAGAATGCCGAAATCAACAGGAAATATGAGTTTATCAACTTTGACCAAGATATCCTCCACAATACCTCGCGGATACGTAATAGAATTGTAACACCCCCAAATCCGGGGTCGGGGATCCGGGTTGTCACGAGTTCCATTTCCCTTAATAACACCCAATCTTAATAATTACTCAACTACCCTGTACTGTGACCCCACAATAAACACACACACCACACGTTATAGTCTCAGAGATGAATATCCAAAATAATCACAAGTCGTTTTATTCCACAATTATATGTCAATACACCTTAAAAAGGTTTCTGAATAAATTTATATTTCTTTGCCATTATTACAATTCATAAATATACATAAATCTGGTACATAAAAAGTTGAAAGCCTAGCCTATTGGTAGTTCCTACCTCAGCTACGGCGGCATCAATGCTTCTAGAAAACTGCGGAACGTCTCCTAATCGCTTGCGAATCGGAAGCTTAGTCCTGTTCATCTTTTCTATCTGTTGTTGTGTGATGAAAGAAGAAAGCAAGGGTGAGCAGCAAGCCCACCAAAATAATATGTATAATGATTAACAATATATGAGCCTTCTCATAGTACTCATGAAAATCTTGGTCAAAAGAAATGAACCAAGTTTGATATCTTAATGCGATGAAGTCGCAAAATATTCAGTATATATATATATACATATATACTTTTCAAAATATTGGAAGTCCTCTTCCATGCATAATACACACAGAGTTCCAGTGTATAATTATATAAAAATATCGTTGCAAGGTGATCTCATATATCTAACCTTGTCTCAACGTTTTTCTGAAAATCTTTGTCATTCATAAGACAATTATTAACTAGATATAAGTTTAAAAGATGGAGTTACCAAATACTTTACTACACTTATATCATTTATAAAGCTACTTGAACTACCACTGTTCAAAGTATAATGAGCTTTCAACAGTTCATCACATAGATGAGACTACAAGACCAGATTTGAATAGATTCAATCTTTGAAATATTATTAAAGGAAATGAAGTTATGATATACTTTATTAAGTTCTGATATATATATATATATATATATATATTCATATATATCTCCCATACATTTCCTGAAAACCTCTGTCATGTAAAGTATGAACAGACTTGCAATATCCAATAAATTTGGAAAGGAAAAGAATTTTGGCATAAACCAGATATCTTGCTGATCAGGCAAAGATACCCATAAGTAACCTTTTCTACTAGTAGATGGACGAATTCCCCACTGGTCATCACCCTGGTCGCAATAAGACCTTATGCTGGACTGCCACTCAGCCATTTATGCATTTGATGGACTCCCACTGAGCCACTTACACTATCATGGACGCCCACTGAGCCCATGTTGCTTATGCCGACTCAATAGATGGACTTACTTCCCGAACGTTGGGTAAGTAATCAATTCATTTACCAAAACTGCAACCGTGTTGCGAATATAAAATACACCACAGAGCCGGATCCCTCAGGTTTTGAGCGAGTATTTAAATCCCCTTAAAAAGGAAGATCTTAAATATAAAAATGAGTTTTGGGATCCGCTCTAACTTTTAAAAATCATTTTGAAGACTCGAAAACACTTTATAGAGTGTTTGGAGTAAAGCTGATTTAATGAAGTAAATCAGTCCCCAGAATATTTAGAAAATGACTGAATATTATTATTTAAATAATATTCCCATAAAGAATAATCTTTATAAAAATAATTGAAGTAGAAGTATTAAAACTTATACTTGAAACGAGTATTAAATAACCAAAGATATACTTATATGAAAGTACTATCTTTATTTGAATAATCGAAAATAAGTTTGATTATTGACACCTTATTCTTTAATAAAATAAAGAATATCTCTCAGCAAATAATCGGAGTCATAGATCCTCAAATGAATATTCAAATAATATTCATTAAATAATATAAACTGAGTCATAAACTCTCGAATGAATATTCAAATAATATTCAATAAATAATATAAAGGAGTCATAAGCCCTCGAATGAATATTCAAATAATATTCAAATAATAAAATAAAAGGAGTCATAAGTCCTCGAATGAATATTCAAAATAATATTCATTTAATATAAAGGAGTCATACACCTTCGAATAATATTCGAAATAATATTCAATATTAAAATAAAGTTAAAGTTATCGAATAAACCTTATTCGATTAATAGTTTTGAAAACTATGACCATATATATATAAGTATATATATATATTTATATCCATATATACAAAATCTACTCGGGATCTTCGACTCCCGGTTTTAGAAAATATTTTCACCTTTGGGTCCCTATACTAAGGGTATATGCAAATTACCGCTATCCTCTAGCATAGGTATTATCAACTGAATCAACAGATATATATGGAAAGAATATGAAACAGGCATGCAGATATATATACCATAGCAGCATGCTTCAATATATTGCAACATTTGCTAATTAACCAACATGCATCTATCGCAAGATAATGCAAATACATATATTCATCACAACAACAGTTATAACGGGTAGAAAACTTGCCTGAGCGACTTGGGGTGATAAAAGGCTCGGGACGAGTCTGGTAACCTATAAACAACAAGTAAGTTGGAATTAAACCAAAGTCACTTGTAAATCTATACTTTAACTAACTTAGACTCTAACGCTTGTTTTGCGCTTACTGATTCACTTAAGTCACTCGAGTACCCTCGGCTCCACCATTTTTAATAATTTAAACTTTATGAGTTTTAAAGCGATTCCTTCGCGAGTGTCTTACCAACTGCCTAACACACTTACCATAAATGTTTGATACATTAATTAACCCTTTTTGGTCTTTAACCTATGTTTCAAAGTAAGGCGAGGGGAAAAGTTTCGTTCGCGAAACGCCGTTACTTGAAACGGTCGTTTCTCCTAAACCGTGCATCGGAATCAAACGAACTACATATCAAAACGAAGCTCGTAACATGAGCTATCTAAACATGGCAATGGTCAAAATCTAGCAGGGGGTTCTCGGGTCCTAATGTTATGCACAAAAACAGTCTACAGAAAATCGGACGTTACGACGGCTATGTTTACGCGATTTCCCAATTTAAAACCATTCAAAACCAACCCAATTCAACCTCAATCCAACATACAACCAACATCCATCCTTATCACATCATAACAACCCCAACCAATTCAATTTTAACATTCATACTTATGCCTAAGCTTGAATTTAACTATACTACATTCTCTTAACCAAAACAACAACATTTACCATTCCATTTCCATACCATTTCAACCCAAACTCTAAACCACAAACATTAAGCTACAATATCACCATACTAATCAAAATCATCTTATAATACATAGGAATCTAGGGTTTGGAGATGATATACCTTCCTTGAAGTGGTGGGAGGAGCTAGGAAGCCTTAAGAAGCTTTGAGAAGTCTTAGGAATGCTTGGATCTTCAAGGAAATCAAGAAAAAATTCAAGTTAAAAACTTGAAAACACTATTCATTGTCTTCTTCATTGATTAAATAAAGAAGATTGAGAAGGAATTGATGGCTTAAACTCATGATATAGCCCTAACTAAGCATGAAGATGATTAGGGAATTATCTTACCAATTTAGGAGGCTTGGATCTTGAGTTTTGAATTCTTGCCCATTTGCAATAGTAAAAAGCCGAGAGCATGAAGAACCATGCCTTGGTTTCTTTTTGATTTTGATGAAAAATGATTTGCTTGGCTTGGTTGGTTTGATTTTTGTGTTTGTTTTAGTAAATTACCTAGTTGCCCTTGATTTTGTGTGGTTAAAAAGCCACCACATCTCCTTCCTTCCCATGTCATGCTTGTGTCATCCTCATTATGTCATCCTCCCCTCCTTGTCCTCTTCTCATTGGTTGGGTGACATCATCCTCTCTAATCCCTTTGATTAACTTCCTAATTGTTTGCCTAATGACCGCTGATCTGTTATATGGTTCGCTTTACTTTCGTTTTCGTTTATCGTTTGAAGGATCATACCCGGGATCTTATTACTTAGGTTCCCTTAACCTTTCTAAATACATTATTTCCTTTTTATGATCCTCTATTATAATCCTTTAATTTAAATCCTTTTATCCTGTTACCTTATACTCAATTCTTTCTGTATCTATTGGATTTCCGGGAAAAATCAAAGTGTTCGGATTTGGATTCTGACGATCTTTACATACACTTATATCCCACATAAAGTACTAATAAAATCTCAGAATATCCATATCAGAACCCCTACATAGTGTGGCATGAAAAGTTTTCTCATTCAGCAAAAACACTATTCATAAGGGTTTCAAAATTTCCCAAAAATTGGGGTTATTACAGTCTCCCCTCCTTAAAAGGATTCCGTCCCGGAATCAGATAGAAAATGAATAGGGATACTTTCTTAGCATTACACTTTCTAACTCTCAAGTAAATTTTCCCACATTGTGGTTCTTCCATCAAACTCTGAATAGTTTGATAACCCTTCTCCTAAGCACTTGTTCCTTTTTCAATGTATAACCCTTCCTGGTTGCTCCATATAGGTTACATCTGGTTGCATGTCTATGCGCTCATATGCCCCTAATTATCTGGCATCCGAATTACACTTCCTTAACATTGATACGTGAAACACGTTATGACTTGCTACATGTTCTGGGGTAAGGCTAGCTCATATGCTAACTTCCCAATACTTCTTAATATATCCAAGGGTCCGACAAATTGGGGACTTAACTTTCCTTTCTTTCCGAATCTCATCAATCCTTTCCAAGGGTTTCCAAGGGGATACCTTTAACAACACTAGGTCCCCTACTTCCTATTCTTTGTTCTTTCGTGTCAAATCAACATACTTCTTATGTCCATCTTGGGCTACTACCAGCCGTCCTCTGATTAGATCTATTATATCCTTGGTCCTTTGGACTACTGCGGGTCCGAGCATCTTGCGCTCTACAACTTCATCCTAACATAAGGGAGATCGACATTGTCTTCCCTCAAGGATCTCATAAGGCGATACCTCAATACTGACATATGATCTATTGTCGTAAGAAAACTCAACCCGTGTTAAGTGATCATTCCAATTTCTTTCAAGTCTATTGCACAGACTCTCATTATAGCTTTTAGCATTAGAGCTTTTGCTTCTCACTACCCATCCTTTTTCCCAGTTCGTAGTCGCTACTACCTTCCGTTCCTAATATTATACTAGTTATACTTTTGCTCGTTAGCGTTCTATAACCTTTTAATAACCACGTCAACCTTAGTATCACGAATGTGTTTCCATTCCGAATACTACCATAACTTTATTACTCCTTTTTCAGCTGTTTCTATTTCCCAAAGTTTGATCAATCATATAGAAGTAAAGGAATTTGTTGAGAGATCACTATGATCATGAACACTTGTTATATCGCGTAGTTAGTACAGAAGGTGGCCAACCTTTAGTACTTGACAAGTAATTAAACAACATGTGGTATCCTACTAGGCTTCTATCACAAAGATAGATAGTCATTCGGCAATACCTCCCCTTCTGGAAGGGTTGTTCTTCTCAGTTATATGAAATAAAAAGAAGAGAAAAGAACGAACTGAAGAGAATTGTATATTCGTAAAAAAAAAAAATTTATTGCCATAAATATCTGGCTTGGAATCTACCTCTGAACTATAGAGGTTTGTCATAGGAGAACAAAACATATATGTATTTATATCAACATTAAGCATTATAGCATCGTATTTCCCATGCCTAAGTATTTTCGCTATCCCGTCCATCATTCTATGGACCCACACTCTTCCTCGAGCTTATACACAATCACCTTTGAAACTCCCTCGACATCGAAAATCGAATCTGGGATCTCATTCGATACATCATCGTTACTAGAATTCTATGCTTGCACCGCAACCTTCCTCGTATAATAATACGACTCTCTATTGATAAGAAAGAATAATTATTCACTAGGTAGATACTCTACTTAATTAGTCTATCAATGATAACTTATACACTACCACGACCCGATTAGTGGTACTCAATCTCAACACTCATTCCAATACAACTCTCACGGTTGTAATCAGCTCATTACTCGCAGAATCATTACTACATTACTATGGTCCACCACTGACCTACTGTCGTCATTCACTTTTCCATGAAATCTTAATATCTAACCATACGGAGTCCATACCTGTCGTATCAAATCCTTCTAAGGAGGTAACATAATCACCATTCATGATTCATGAAGAACTCTCCTGATCCTGACATACATACATGACATGAAGCAGATAAAATTGCAGAAGAGTTTCAATCAAAGCAACGATAGCAGGTTAATACCATTCTTAATCATACGCCCTAAATAGAAGATTTAACTCAAGGGTTCATCTAGTCCTTTTTGAAACATGGTCCTGGCTTATCTCAAGATAGTATCTTCTGAGATAGATAGCCCGCCCATGGCGATTACACGAATTAAACCTTTATCAACTACTATTACGGTTGGGTATTGCACAGTCATCAGAAGGAATGTCAATCTTCCAAACCATAATACAACCTTTACGGCTTCAACCATCATCACTGTATTCCTTTGGCACAAGCGCCTATAATTATCCTCTTACCTTTAAAGTGTCGGCCACCTCTTTGGCCTTTCCTGATAGTAAAATTTCCTTACAGTCAATGTCATTTTAACCACCTTCAAATAAATTTTCTACCTCATTTCAATCACAGCTTATGTGAAGATGTTTTCCTTAAAATCTGATGAGTAAAAAAAAAATCACCATTTTTCCATAAGTTATCCCCTCAGTCTTTAGAGGTTAATCACTGTCATGACTGACTCTCAATCATAATTAGAACATCTTTTATCTTAAGTCCTAATTGCCCTGAATAATTTCGACCATTACTGGTTCGATCCATACTTTCTCGTGGTTTAACACGTGCCCCACTCGGCAATATTATAATTACGTCATATTTCCTTTATCCACATTTCTATTCTTGAGAATTTTGAATATTACCTTTCTCCTTGTAAAACCTCTAAGGTTATCCTTCAATCGTTCCTCCTGTATTCCCTAGATACAAGGCATATCAAAATACCATTTACTACTACTAGAGCCATTGTCTATATACTTCTGAAAAATTTCTCCACTGATTCTTAAAGGTTGTTATTACCTTAATCCTTTCCAATTCATCCTGTCAAAACTCATACTGTCCCTATTAAGGGTGAAATGCCAACCTTTATGCATTCCCCTAGGATTCATTTTAAGTTACCGATGTTCTATTCTTAATTCCACCTTTAAAAAGGTACATGCATCCTTCCATGGATAAATCAAGTCATATATCCCTGATAAGGGTGTTTTATTCAATCATTCCCACCTCGATAGTATATGCCTAATTTCACAATAACATCTGTATTCCAAATGAGGTCAATCAATTATGGCCTCCAAAAGATAACGGCGGTTATCCGCTTTTCTTTCCTAATTTGGTAACGATAACAAGGATGTTCTGGAAGATATTGGTCCTGTTCAACATGAGCTTCTTCTTAATAATTCCTTATTTACTTTTGTTGTTTATCTCAACAGTCATCTCAATGTTGGGATATCTCTCATACCTGGCGTCTCCCTTTCTGGGTATCAAGCCACCGATCTTACACTTCACATTCTTGAAGGTCACTTCCTTCATCCAATTTTCATAGTTTCTTACTTTCTTGTCTCCTCAGTCTATCCGCGTCTCATTATTTATCCTTCGAATTATCTCAAGGTTTCCTCGAATCTTCCCAACTTACAGGGGATAAAATATATGTATCTCTTATGCCCTCAACCATCAATTTTAACTCATGATGAATCACCCTCATCCTGACGATTACATACTCTTCTATTTCTATTTCTACGAGTCTTTAGGGTTTCCTCATACCCAACTCCCTTATCATTCCTCAAACTCTATTGCCGTTATATTCCTTTCTCTTATCATTATTTCATGAACCAACACAACATAAGCATTAATTTCAAACATCCCGTCATTCTGGATTCGTGTCCTCAAAACGAATCTTGACAACTTTTACAACTTAGATTCATAATTCATCATACTCGTCCGCTTTTGTTCTGGCTCTAAAGCTTTTACACTACCTCCATAACCTTGGGAAGTACTTTCCCGAAAACAATTTTCTGAACTTTAATCAGTTTATTATAACCTCTGGCTCCGTGCCTTTCTTGGCCTTTCACCAACGGGTGGCCTCTCTCTTACGAGGGTAAGTGACAAAAATAGTCTTTTGTGCTTCATCAATCATTTAGAATCTCAAATAATTCCTATATTTCCTTTAGCCAGGCTCTTGCCTCGACTAGGTCAGCTTGTTCCTTGGACCTCTGAGAGCTTAGCGACTTAAAGAACCTGAAAGAATTTCCCACCGCATTGTTTCCTCAGGGTGGTGGTTGGGGATAATAGTCTAAGTTCTGTCTAGACAGGTCCATGAATTGCCGTATAGGAGTACCGTCTCGGGTCTCCTTTCCTTACTCGACTTTCTGTTTCCTTAGTATGAAATGTTTCATCCTACTCCCCATAATTGGGGTCATCTTTTAATTTAAAATCCTCATTTTCCACTCCATTATGTCATGGGTTCCTTCTATCTTGATGGCGACCTCCCTGACTATCACGTTCAGGGTTTGCCCTAAATCCTATTCCTCAAACTATGGCTCTCATCTAAGTTCTCATCCTTAAGCTCTTGAACTTTCGGAACCCAAATTCTATAGGAATACCTCATTATTCCCTTATCATCTTTCTCGGTATTAATCTCATATTTATTTGTTGGCTCTCTGCCTTCATTCATCACTCTTTCTGGCACAATATGTTCTTTTCCGATAATTCGGACTGTATTGCAATCTCAAACAGTTTTTCGGTACCGGCTCCGGTTACCTTCACTTCTATTTCCAAAATCTCTTATAAACTCTCCCAAAGACCTTATCATCTTGAGCCTCTCCTTTTTACTAAGGGCATCAGCCACCACATTGGCTTTCCCCGAATGATACAGAATCTCCCAATCATAATTCTTGATTAGCTCTAACCGCCTCCTCGGGCGTATGTTGAGCTCTCTCTACGGGAAAATGTACTAGAGTACTTATGGCTTAGGTAAATCTCGCACTTCTCTCCATACAAGTAGTGCCTCCAATCTTTAGGGCAAAACTATTGCCACGAGCCCAAGCTCATGGGTGGGGATATCGAATTTTAAATTCCCTTAATTGTCTTGACGCAGACGCGATTATCTTGCTGTGCTATATAAGAAGCACCCTAATTCCTTATGCGAAGCGTCACTTACAAATCACAAAATCTCCGTTTTCCCTCCGGCAACGCCAACATAGGGGCCGTCACCAACCTTTGCTTCAGTTCTTAAAAGCTATTCTCGTATTTCTCTGCCTATTCGAACTTCTCAGTCTTATGAGTAAGCCGCATTAAAGGGGCTACTATCTTTACAAACTTGAACGAACCTCCGGTAGTGACCGACCAATCCTACCTCTGGTAGTCGACCTAACCATGGTCATCAATTCATCAGTGGTCCTTTATTCATTCTTGTCAGGATCCTCCATGAGATCCTTCTCAGCAACTATCCCTTCTAGGACAACATCCTCAACCGCTACATTCTCAATATCAACATCATCCGGTCCTGCACTAAGACACTCTATCGGATATCGGATCCACAATCCGATCTCCAATTAGTAATAAAACATCATCGCGCTGTTGCTCCTCAACCTCAGGGTTCGGAGTCCCGCTACCATATACGATAACGAACTACGCTCCTATCACGATATTTATAAGGGTTCCCATAAGGGTTTTAACTGTCAGTACTACGTTAGGTAGCCCGACTATGAACTTGGCAAGAGTTCTTATTATCTTTGTGAACTTATTATCTTAACGTCACATCATCTCTGAGGTTTATAACGCTTAGCTCTGATACCATTTCTGTAACACCCCCAAATCCGGGGTCGGGGATCCGGGTTGTCACGAGTTCCATTTCCCTTAATAACACCCAATCTTAATAATTACTCAACTACCCTGTACTGTGACCCCACAATAAACACACACACCACACGTTATAGTCTCAGAGATGAATATCCAAAATAATCACAAGTCGTTTTATTCCACAATTATATGTCAATACACCTTAAAAAGGTTTCTGAATAAATTTACATTTCTTTGCCATTATTACAATTCATAAATATACATAAATCTGGTACATCAAAAGTTGAAAGCCTAGCCTATTGGTAGTGCCTACCTCAGCTACGGCGGCATCAATGCTTCTAGAAAACTGCGGAACGTCTCCTAATCGCTTGCGAATCGGAAGCTTAGTCCTGTTCATCTTTTCTATCTGTTGTTGTGTGATGAAAGAAGAAAGCAAGGGTGAGCAGCAAGCCCACCAAAATAATATGTAAAATGATTAACAATATATGAGCCTTCTCATAGTACTCATGAAAATCTTGGTCAAAAGAAATGAACCAAGTTTGATATCTTAATGCGATGAAGTCGCAAAATATTCAGTATATATATATACATATATACTTTTCAAAATATTGGAAGTCCTCTTCCATGCATAATACACACAGAGTTCCAGTGTATAATTATATAAAAATATCGTTGCAAGGTGATCTCATATATCTAACCTTGTCTCAACGTTTTTCTGAAAATCTTTGTCATTCATAAGACAATTATTAACTAGATATAAGTTTAAAAGATGGAGTTACCAAATACTTCACTACACTTATATCATTTATAAAGCTACTTGAACTACCACTGTTCAAAGTATAATGAGCTTTCAACAGTTCATCACATAGATGAGACTACAAGACCAGATTTGAATAGATTCAATCTTTGAAATATTATTAAAGGAAATGAAGTTATGATATACTTTATTAAGTTCTGATATATATATATATATATATATATATATATATATATTCATATATATCTCCCATACATTTCCTGAAAACCTCTGTCATGTAAAGTATGAACAGACTTGCAATATCCAATAAATTTGGAAAGGAAAAGAATTTTGGCATAAACCAGATATCTTGCTGATCAGGCAAAGATACCCATAAGTAACCTTTTCTACTAGTAGATGGACGAATTCCCCACTGGTCATCACCCTGGTCGCAATAAGACCTTATGCTGGACTGCCACTCAGCCATTTATGCATTTGATGGACTCCCACTGAGCCACTTACACTATCATGGACGCCCACTGAGCCCATGTTGCTTATGCCGACTCAATAGATGGACTTACTTCCCGAACGTTGGGTAAGTAATCAATTCATTTACCAAAACTGCAACCGTGTTGCGAATATAAAATACACCACAGAGCCGGATCCCTCAGGTTTTGAGCGAGTATTTAAATCCCCTTAAAAAGGAAGATCTTAAATATAAAAATGAGTTTTGGGATCCGCTCTAACTTTTAAAAATCATTTTGAAGACTCGAAAACACTTTATAGAGTGTTTGGAGTAAAGCTGATTTAATGAAGTAAATCAGTCCCCAGAATATTTAGAAAATGACTGAATATTATTATTTAAATAATATTCCCATAAAGAATAATCTTTATAAAAATAATTGAAGTAGAAGTATTAAAACTTATACTTGAAACGAGTATTAAATAACCAAAGATATACTTATATGAAAGTACTATCTTTATTTGAATAATCGAAAATAAGTTTGATTATTGACACCTTATTCTTTAACAAAATAAAGAATATATCTCAGCAAATAATCGGAGTCATAGATCCTCAAATGAATATTCAAATAATATTCATTAAATAATATAAACTGAGTCATAAACCCTCGAATGAATATTCAAATAATATTCAATAAATAATATAAAGGAGTCATAAGCCCTCGAATGAATATTCAAATAATATTCAAATAATAAAATAAAAGGAGTCATAAGTCCTCGAATGAATATTCAAAATAATATTCATTTAATATAAAGGAGTCATACACCTTCGAATAATATTCGAAATAATATTCAATAATAAAATAAAGTTAAAGTTATCGAATAAACCTTATTCGATTAATAGTTTTGAAAACTATGACCATATATATATATAAGTATATATATATATATATTTATATTTATATCCATATATACAAAATCTACTCGGGATCCTCGACTCCCGGTTTTAGAAAATATTTTCACCTTTGGGTCCCTATACTAAGGGTATATGTAAATTACAGCTATCCTCTAGCATAGGTATTATCAACTGAATCAACAGATATATATGGAAAGAATACGAAACAGGCATGCAGATATATATACCATAGCAGCATGCTTCAATATATTGCAACATTTGCTAATTAACCAACATGCATCTATCGCAAGATAATGCAAATACATATATTCATCACAACAACAGTTATAACGGGTAGAAAACTTGCCTGAGCGACTTGGGGTGATAAAAGGCTCGGGACGAGTCTGGTAACCTATAAACAACAAGTAAGTTGGAATTAAACCAAAGTCACTTGTAAATCTATACTTTAACTAACTTAGACTCTAACGCTTGTTTTGCGCTTACTGATTCACTTAAGTCACTCGAGTACCCTCGACTCCACCATTTTTAATAATTTAACCTTTACGAGTTTTAAGGAAATTCCTTCACGAGTGTCTTACCAACTGCCTAACACACTTACCATAAATGTTTCATACATTAATTAACCCTTTTTGGTCTTTAACCTATGTTTCAAAGTAAGGCGTGGGGAAAAGTTTCGTTCGCGAAACGCCGTTACTTGAAACAGTCGTTTCTCCTAGACCGTGCATCGGAATCGAACGAACTACATATCAAAACGAAGCTCGTAACATGAGCTATCTAAACATGGCAATGGTCAAAATCTAGCAGGGGGTTCTCGGGTCCTAATGTTATGCACAAAAACAGTCTACAGAAAATTGGACGTTACGACGGCTATGTTTACGCGATTTCCCAATTTAAAACCATTCAAAACCAACCCAATTCAACCTCAATCCAACATACAACCAACATCCATCCTTATCACATCATAACAACCCCAACCAATTCAATTTTAACATTCATACTTATGCCTAAGCTTGAATTTAACTATACTACATTCTCTTAACCAAAACAACAACATTTACCATTCCATTTCCATACCATTTCAACCCAAGCTCTAAACCACAAACATTAAGCTACAATATCACCATACTAATCAAAATAATCTTATAATACATAGGAATCTAGGGTTTGGAGATGATATACCTTCCTTGAAGTGGTGGGAGGAGCTAGGAAGCCTTAAGAAGCTTTGAGAAGTCTTAGGAATGCTTGGATCTTCAAGGAAATCAAGAAAAAATTCAAGTTAAAAACTTGAAAACACTATTCATTGTCTTCTTCATTGATTAAATGAAGAATATTGAGAAGGAATTGATGGCTTAAACTCATGATATAGCCCTAACTAAGCATGAAGATGATTAGGGAATTATCTTACCAATTTAGGAGGCTTGGATCTTGAGTTTTGAATTCTTGCCCATTTGCAATAGTAAAAAGCCGAGAGCATGAAGAACCATGCCTTGGTTGATTTTGATGAAAAATGATTTGCTTGGCTTGGTTGGTTTGATTTTTGTGTTTGTTTTAGTAAATTACCTAGTTGCCCTTAATTTTGTGTGGTTAAAAAGCCACCACATCTCCTTCCTTCCCATGTCATGCTTGTGTCATCCTCATGATGTCATCCTCCCCTCCTTGTCCTCTTCTCATTGGTTGGGTGACATCATCCTCTCTAATCCCTTTGATTAACTTCCTAATTGTTTGCCTAATGACCGCTGATCTGTTATACGGTTCGCTTAACTTTCGTTTTCGTTTATCGTTTGAAGGATCATACCCGGGATCTTATTACTTAGGTTCCCTTAACCTTTCTAAATACATTATTTCCTTTTTATGATCCTCTATTATAATCCTTTAATTTAAATCCTTTTATCCTGTTACCTTATACTCAATTCTTTCCGTATCTATTGGATTTCCGGGAAAAATCAAAGTGTTTGGATTTGGATTCTGACGATCTTTACATACACTTATATCCCATATAAAGTACTAATAAAATCTCAGAATATCCATATCAGAACTCCTACATAGTGTGGCATGAAAAGTTTTCTCATTCAGCAAAAACACTATTCATAAGGGTTTCAAAATTTCCCAAAAATTGGGGTTATTACAAGAATGGCCGGCCAACTGCAAGGTCATGTAAGTTGGTTTGGGATCAGGTAAGTCCAACGGCTTAAAAATCGACAAAGGCATAAGATTGATGCTAGCTCCTAAATCACATAAACATCTGTCAAAAGATACTTTTCCAATAGTACATGGAATAGTGAAGCTTCCTGGATCTTTCAGCTTCGGAGGTAACTTGTGGCGCCCTCCAAACCTGGGTCAGAAGCTTGGGGTCCACAACACATACACAATATATAAACCTGTATAAGAAATATTATTTGCAATGACCCTGCTTTACATAACCACGGATCGCAACATGTTAAAGTATGAAAACAAGCCACAACCTTAACTTTTATTACAATGTATCAAATCCTAACTAATTTAACTTACAACTGATAATAAAATTATTCTTACAATCTTACTATCTCACTACCGCGATAAGCTCCAGCTAGCTAAATCTAACTCAATCTGGAATCCTAGCTCGTACATTGAACTGGGAAACCTCGCTATCAACCGTATCCTTCTTAACTGTAGAATACATAAAAAGATTTGCAAGAGTGAGCTAACTAGCTCAGCAAGTCACAATGATAATAATTGGGGTTAATCAATGATCAAACGAGATGATTAAGAGGAATCAAGTTTATTGCTAGACAATCATTAGAATTGGATATTCATTTTAAGTTTTAAAACCAAGGTTAGGCTGCTGATCAATCACGCACTAACCCCGAGCAAAGCACACAACACTGCTCTAATTACTGGATCCAAGGCGCACATTGGCCTAACTTGACCATGGATATGGTCTGACCATGAATCTGGTCCACATAAAAAACTATCCAATTTTAAAGCAGTTCAATATGATAAACAATATAATTCGATAAAACAAGATCATAATCAATGATGATTAAACACTTAAATAAAAACGTAAGGAAACTCATGGATATCACAAGGGTATATCAGGGTATGTATGGGAAACGGTTTTCAGCCTGTAAAAGGATCAGGTTTTAGACAAATAATGATTTTTTTTAAGGTATAGTTCTTTAATGTTATAAAGAATGGTTGGAGTATTAAAGTTTCTGTGTTTTCAAACAATTTTGTTCCAGTGTTTGGTGTTTGATAGTTATATATTTGGGGAGTAGTATCATATTTGTGTGATTTGGTATCTGATGATCAACAAAGGATGGTTTACAAAGAATTAGGCTTACGACTCAAGATCAAGAAAAATCAGGGTTCAAGGGTAAATAGTTTAAAGCACTTGCAATATAAAACATGAGTTATTTTGAATAATAGCGACATGTTATGAAACAGTTCGAAAATATTTGCGATATATCTTGAAGAAAAGTTCAGAAGTACTTGCCTTACAGGGCTTTACAACTATTACTGATCGATTCTGAGCCGACTCTGCCGCTCAGGCTCTAACGTCCAACCACTAAACCACATTAGATTCTACTTCGACACTCAGGTTGTTCTGTTAAAACTCTACTGAGCTCGTTATCTGACTACTAGGTCATCTTTTAGTCCAACGTCCACTTTCGGTTTCCCGACTAGAAACTACAAGGGCGAAATACTCTATGTTAGACACTCAGTTATGCTTGACATATCCTCGCTAACCACCTACCCATACGATAGAATATTCCGACTCGTAATCATTCATATTATAATAACACAAACAACAATTAGGGTTCACATTCTCAAAATCGGTTTAGTGTTCATTTTTAGAAAATACGTATACTCGTCCTTTTACGAAATTAGGGTTACTGAGTTTTGGACTAAACATTCACCGCAACCTACAATCAAGTTCGTATAATGTATAAGTATATATATTCACTTGACGTCCCGATAATTATCAGATACACTCCCGTATTTCCGTAGTTTGATTTTCGGAAATCGGACAGCATCTCTTTTGTTTATCGGACTACCCATCGAAACAATTCGACGTCACAATCAATAGACGATCCAACAATTAATCCAATAGCCACAAATTCCCAATCACTGATTCAATCCAAATATTAATCATTAACTATTCTTCACACTTTTATTTTTTTATTCGTATTTTACATTTTAATTCGTAGGACTCAAAAATGATTCATCACCGCCCACCGTTCGCTCGTGAAAGTCATCGCGGACGGCAACAAAATTCCGCGGGTACCCGATTAATTCCCCGGGTTCCCAACGCGAAACTTCGCCAATTAATTCAATTAAATTCCCGCATGACATAGATAACATCACGAATATTGACTCAAATAATTCCTACAATTAAAAGGAATTAAATCAAAATTTATAACATCCAACCCAACTGCACAAAAGGCCCAACACTGTCAGGCCCAAAATAACAGGGCCGAAAGTTCAGCCTTGCAAAACAACAGGAGAAGACATAAGCAGAATTACGGCACAACACGGCCAAACACGGCCACCGCCACACACCTACAACACATACTAACACACGCACACCACGCACACACACGTACACATAAATACACACAACCGTATATATATATATATATATGCATGCTTATAATCTGAAAGCAGGGAAGAATCGAAGGAATCACAAGCAATATCCGATCGGAACTCACCGGAAAAACCCGATGAAGGAAATTGGGGGAATAGAGAGAAAAGAAAGAAGGATAGGGAAGAGAAGAAACAGAGAGGAGAGATGGAGAGATTTCGAGAATGAAAACGAGTGAGAGACGAGGTAGCCGAGAGATTAGACTCGGAGGAAAAAGAAAATGGATGCTTTAATCTCTTAATTTCTGCTGCTATGCCACATATCTATAATTCCTGACACGTGTTAGAAAATAAACACGTAACCCTTGGGATAATTACGCAGATTCTGAAGCCCGAAGTTTGAAATTAAGGAACCGAGCCGCTCTTAAAACAAATTTAGAAAATTACAAAAATATTTTTAAAATATTAGAAATATCCCGAAGTTTATAAAAACATATATTTCGTAATTTTAAAATAATTTCTGAAATGCAATTTATACCCGCTTTTAACAAATAAATGAATCAACGCGCGGGTGAAATAAATCTCGAAAATTTTCAAAATAATTTTAAAATTCTCGAAATATTCCAAACTTAAATAAATATGAGTTTCATAATTTTTGAAGAATTCTGGAATTAAATACAAATTTTACAATTAAATATAATCAGAAAATCATACAGGGTTAAATAATTGATACAATATTGATATTTAAATTTTGTAAAATCCCAAAAATAATTATTGAAATTATAGAATCGTAAAACTAATTTTAGAGACCATCCAAATATTTACGGATTTAAAACTTTAATAAAATCACCTTAAAAAAATAAAACTGAACAATATAACTAAATTTTTAACTACACATTCCAATCCTTTACACCAGTAAATCACAGACAAATAGTATATATCAATACACTGCTGCCAAAACCAAGTCACATATTTTATTTAATTAATACTTCCACAATTACATATTTAAATAATTCAAAAATACACGAGTCGTTATATCCTCCCCCCTTTAAAAAGATTCTGTCCTTAGAATCTGGTCTAACTAAATAAGTGAGGATATTCGTCAAACATATCTGACTCTAGTTTCCAAGTAGACTATTCTACTCGAGGATTTCAAACGTATTCACTATAGATATACACTCATTTCCAAGGACTCGCCTTTAATGATCAAAAATTTGGATCGATCACTATATGTAAAACAAACTTGGACGAGAGCCCAATGGCTCCTTATCAATCACTTAATTCGAATCATATACTTATCGCTTTAATATTGACATGCAGAACACATTATATGTACATACTGGTATGATGGTAACATCAATTCAAAAACAACTTTATCTATATTTATCACTATCTCGAATGGTTTACTAAATTTAGGACTTAACTTGTCTCTTTTACTCAAACTTATCCAATCTCTTTCAGGACGCCACTTTTACTAACACTACTGGTCCTATTTCTATATTCATACTCTCCCTCGATACAATTCCGCTTCTTTCTTTGTCTACTCTGAGCTGCTTCAATCAATATCGTTACGCCCTTGGTGTGCGGGATTAACTTAAAATTTGACAACTTCCTTTCTTCTACTTTATCTTAATAAAGTAGGGACCTATACTTACATCCAAATAAGGCTTGGTAAAATGGCATTCTAAAGCTGACATCGATATTAAATGATCATTCCAGTGTTTCCTTAAAACTCAACCTCTCAACATATATTATACTTCCTGAATCACTTCCTTACTTTGACTCTCCATTTACGGATTATAGGCGGTGCTTATTTTTAACTTTAGCTTCCAAACATTTAAACATCTTCTATTCGTTTCTATCCATTAAGGTTGAAAAGTAATCTCATATATTCACTTATTATCACCTTTAGGTAATTGAACTTCATATTCTACTCTTTCCAATTCCTTTATTAACCTCTCAGGGGTCTTAACTACATCCAATCCTTTCTTTCTACACAAGACATCGGTTACCATTCGGCTTTGTTTAGGTAGTTGTTAGTGGATTAATCAGAATCTTTTGTTAACCTCGGTCAAAATTTCATACTTGAAGACTCAACGTTACTCTTTGGAGGAAAATCCTTGGGCATTCCATGTGGACTTTCTTATTCTTTGAGTAGCTGAGGATGTTATCAATAAATATAGTTTACTTATCTGAGTACTCTTTATACACCATGTTCCTTAATTCCTTATAATCAACTGATACATTTGTTATTTCACATAATATCACTGGAGCTTGTAATGTTCATAACTTATTTTAATCGCAATCTCTAATATGTTCTCAGGTCAGATCTTAAGGTAATTCCCGAGACATAACACACTTCTTGAATTAGGTCTCGTAAGTAATCAATTCTTTATAGGGGTCACTTATTCTTAGTCGTTGTTTTATTAAACTCCCGCTAATCAGTACATAATCTCATAATTTCATTCCTTTTTCTCCCTTAACATCACTGGTACACTTCACGATTCGCTTCTTGTAAAACCACTTCCTGGGTCTGTCTTATCTACTAGGCCTCCAATACTTCACTTTAATCTTTTGACATGTCCACACTTCCTAATCCATCTTGAAATTTCCTTCTTATAACTGTTTATCACTATTTTTCTTTAAATTTCCGTATATCTTTGCATTTTTTCAATAAATTAAATACTTTATATTGTGAATTCCCTGTGCGATCTCGTTTCTTAATCCTTCTACTTATAGCATCCAAGTGCTAGAAGAAAACCTGGGGATATCATCATCGTTCTCCTGGACGCATAAATTTCCTCTTACTAATTGCTAACATCGTGATCCATTATCTTCTCTTGACATCTCCTTATCCTTCCCTTAACAACTTCGACTGAAAGATCATACTATCCATCCTTGCTCCTTTTGGATTATAAACTCTGACTTCCAATTCCAACTTTTAAAATTCCATAAATAATTCCTCTAGTGCAGTCTCTGTGTTTGTTCTCTTCTTTTTGCTTATCGCTTGCCACTACATTTGCTTTTCCTCATGAATACATACTTCAAACTCTTATGGTCCGTATATATCTTACATTTTTCTTCATACATATCATGTTTCCCAATCTTTCAAAGAAAATATTATTACTGTTAGTCCCAATTATGAGTAGGATACTTCTTCCCATAAGGTTTTGGTTGTCTGGATGCATATACAATAACTTTATTGTGCTGCATCAACACACATCCTATTCCCTTATGAGAAGTATCACTATAAACTACAAAATCTCCTTGATACTTTCAAAGTGATATAGCAGGTGACATAACCATTCTTTCATTTGACTCCGCAAAACTTTCTTCACCCTTCTCCATTCCATATAAACTTCTTGCTTTTCCTGGTTAGCTTCGCCAAAGGTATTGCAACTTTCAAGAAATCCTGCACAAATTTTCAATAATAACCGGTCCAGGGTAAAACTTCTTACTTTTGTTGGTGCTTTTGGCCTTTCTTTATAGTAACTTTAATTTCTACTGGATCACCTTTGGTCTCCTTTTCACTAATTATTTATGCTTTCTACCATCAAAACTTTCACATTGTAAACTTTACATACAACTTCTTTCTTCTCCGACTCCCCAATTGTCATTAAATGCTTCACATGGTCCTCCGTTGACTTTAAGTAACACAATTACAACTCATCCAGATATTCCTTAAAGATTCTGTCCATCAAGTTTAAATATTATTGGTATATTGGTTAATTCAAATGACATCACTAAAACTTTATAGCAGCAATACTTGAAAGGAATATGTCCTAAGTCCAATCATGTATTAGAATTTAGGAATAACTTTTTATATAATCTGTTTTGATTTCATTGATTTTAATAAAAGACTTGTTTTGTTTTTATTACGGGCTTTATCTATTTAAGTGTTTAAATAAGATATACCATAGTTTAGAGTAAAGCTTTTTATGGATTATGATGAGATCATAATAGTGAGACCTAAAAAGATGATAACTCTAAACTTAAATAGTTCCTGGTCATAGGATTACTAACTGGTAATTAATAATCCGCAAAGATCGGTACATACTATGCTTGCTTCATTATGAAGGATGTCTGTTCTCATAGACATTTGTGTGGTGACACTATAGCTAGTATATAGGTGCTTATTATAGAATAAGTTCACTGAACATGACTCGCACAGCTGAACAACTGATGGAGTTCACTCAAGTGTCAGCAGTTGTTCATCTAGTGATAGTTGTACAAGTATCCTTAGACTTGAGGTCTTCATAGTCATCTTGTGTACACTGAACTATGCTTTGGTTTAGTTCTTAGTCTCCAGGGACAATTATTAGGGCTCTACTGGGTATAGGAATTTGTACATGAAGATAGTGTATGATCAATAAAGGATCTACCCCTTCCAGTGAAGGAAGCGAATGTTCAAGGCTGATCCACTTATGCTAGTTCAGGAATCTCTGGCCAGAGTAAATGAAATTAGAAAGGAGTTTCTAATTTGCATAGAACTATGCATAGTAAATGGTAAGCAAGTGATTGAATTAGATAGGCTTGACACGAGATCCATGCCTTGTATTTAATCGGGACATTGTAGGGTAGAAGGAGTTTATTGTACGGTAACTATTCACTGAATAGGTTCTTGGTATTCTAAGTAGTGAATTTATATTATCCGGATAGTCGCGATATGCTGAAAAGTATCCCTCACGATGTAGAATAAATGTGATTAATTAATTAATCATATTTAATAAATTAGAAAATTTATATAAATAATGATAAAATAGTTTTATTATTATTTATTTCTACTACCGGCTTAATATTGAACCTACAGGGTCACACCATAAAAAGAGAATGATTTTATGGTGGAGGAATTAATTAATAATGGCTAATAATTATTTATTTGTGAAATAAATAATTAATTGGCAAATTTAATAATTGATTAAATGAGATTTAATTGATTATAAATTAATTAAGAAAAGTTCTTAATATTATTAATTAAGGATTTAATTTTTAGAAATTAAATCAAGAGAGAGAATTATTTCTAAAGTGTTTAGAAAAAGGATTAATAATTAAAAGGTGTTTTAATTATTAATGAGAATAATAAATGGGATAATAATAATAATATTTATGGAAAAATTTCAGCTAAAAATTTTGCCTATAAATACACTATTATAGACCCTATTTTTATTCGAACCTAAGAACCCACACAAAACCCAAAAAGTTTGGAAAACCCAATTCTCTCCACCTCCTTCCTCCTCCTTAACATCGTTTTCTTGGTGGATACCGGTGGAGTGCTTCACACTTGAGGAGCAACTGCTAGGGATCTCTGATCGTTGTCTCCGAATTATTTTTAAAGGTTAGATTCGATCCCTCGAATTTTTATTCATGATCTGTATGCTTTTATTTGGATTTTATATGTGTAAAAGTGCTTTGCCATGCCCCCGCTGCGTTAAAAATCCAACAATGGTATCAGAGCATAGGTTGTATGCATATAGATCTGTGGTAAAAATTTCAGAATTTTATGTGCTTGTATGAATTAATTATGATTTTTACAAGTTATATTATGGATTAATTTTGTCTGATGAGAAATCATTTCTCAGAATAATTTTGAATGTTGATCTGGGTTCTACAAGTGTTGTAGATCGTCTGTGTATTTTTTTCATAATTTTAGGATGTATAGATTTTTTATTATGAATTTTTGAAGTTCTTACAATTAAATTCGTAATTTAATAAATCATATATATATATATGAATTGTAAGTATGTTTGTATATATCTGCTGCTTTTGTCTGCTGTTTGTGTGATGCTCGGAAAGAAAGAGAAGTCAGGTACACAGATGTCTGTCATGCACGCAGTTCGAGACAGAAAAGCAACGGCGGCTGCAGAAAAACAAAAAAAAAATAAAAAAAAATAGGGGTGTAACGCATTCCGGGAATGCGTTACACACCTGTGGCACATTCACGGAATGCGTTACACCCTTTAATGGCTTAAAAGGGGTGTAACGCATCACCGGAATGCGTTACAGGGCTTGTAACGCGTTCCTGTAATGCGTTACAGCCCGTCTGTTGATTTTAAAATTGATTTTCTGGGAGTTTCGTAACTCTGTTTTGGGCGTGCAATATACCGTTGGATTCGTTTTTCCGAGACAGATCTATTGGAATGATCAATTTTAGTTTATATAAAAGTTTTGAACTATTTATATTTCTATGAAGGGTTTTAAAGCTGTTTTTGATTGTTTTAATTCATTTTAAATGCTTCATGTGATACATAGAGATGTATAATGCTTAGACTAATGTGCTAGATGATGTAACATGCCTACCTTGATGTTTATTCATGTTGATATATGTGATATATGCTTAGTTTATCATGCGATGATAGATTTAGGTGAACTTAAATAAACATAAGGCGTTTGTTAGACAACCTAGTATAGTGAAATTGTTTCATAACCTTAATAATAATATTATGAATACAATCATGAGATTCTTGTGTTTATGAAACACGTAATTGAATATGAATTTTCGATATGAGAGAAAGGATGATTCTGTCAACAACAGATTTCTATTTGTAAGAAAGGGTTATTAAGTGACGCCTCTTGACAATGCTCCACCCGATCTGGGAATCATCTGATTATTGATTATTGATTTGAAATATTTAATTTAAAAGGAAGAATTTCTTTATAATATGATTATGATTATAACGTAATATAATCCCTCTAAAATTAAATAATATCAAGTAGTAATTGGCCAATGATACAACGGGCTTGTGTCGGTCATAGCCTTCCAACATGATAGAAAAGTAGTTCTTATTTTTGAATCATTGTCGGTTCGTGCTACAGCCGAGGGCTTTGATTTCGAAATAAGAAATACTTGTCTATTACATAGAGATGTGTACATTGAATAAGAATCTAAAGGTCGGTACATGCTACAGCCGTGGGCCTTTGGGGACCGATTCAACTGTACGGAATGTTGGGTTAGACTTGACTTAGAATATTGAGTTTGTCGTGCTACAGCCGAGACTCAATTATTTAAGAGGCTAAAGTTTGATTAGGGAATAACATGAGATGTAATTGACAAGAGTTGTCTGCCTATTGAACATTGCATGGCGGTTCGTGCTACAGCCGGGGTTGTGTAATGGAATGTAGGATCCCTATTCCCACTAGCATTATGAATGCTTAATTTTTCACGTAGAGGGTTGAATAAATTAGATAAACTAGTGGGAGCCACTTATGAATAAAGACCCGATTCATATAGTGTTTTAAAATGAAATCGAATATTTGCTAAGTGTTGTTATGTGTTTATCATTTACAGATTTACTTTGTACGTTATGTCTTCTGTACTATCACTCAGGAGCATACTAGATGCTCACAAATTGACTGGTCCTAATTATGCTGACTGGCTTCGAAACTTGAGAATTGTTCTCAGGATTGAGAAGCTGGAATATGTGATTGACTCACCTAAGCCTACTGAACCTGCTAGTGATGCACATAATGATGAACATATTGTGTATCGTAGGTGGATAGATGATGCAAATGTTGCTCAATGCATCATGCTAGCTTCCATGAACATTGAGCTACAGAAGCAACATGAGCATATGGATGCTCACACTATCCTCATGCATCTACAAGAGTTGTATGATGTGGCGGGGAGGACAGCTCGATATGAGATATCGAAGGAGCTATTCGGGTGTAGGATGTCTGAGGGATCATCTGTGAATGACCATGTACTTAAGATGATCAATTTGATTGAACATCTTGGACAACTTGGTTTTGCCATGGATGGGGAGCTGAGCCAAGACCTGGTCTTGCAATCGCTTCCGAGTTCGTTCTCGTAGTTTGTTGTGAACTTTCACATGAATAAGTTGGATGTCAGCCTGCCTAAACTCCACAACATGTTGAAGACTGCGGAATCGAATTTTCCCCCTAAGAAGAGTTCTGTTCTTCTAATTGGTGAAGGTTCCAATCCTAAGAAAAGGAAGAGGAACCCTTCCAAGAAGAAGAAAGTAGGTGAGAAAACGCCGGTTCCACCAAAAGCTGAAGACCCCAAGAGCAAAGTTGTTTGCTTTCACTGTAACAAAGCGGGGCACTGGAAGAGTAACTGTAAGGTTTACCTTGCAGAATTGAAGAAGAAGAAGGGTAGTGAGACTGCCGCTTTTGATTCAGGTATGTTCATGATAGAAGTGAATATGTCATTAAATCAAATTTCTACTTGGGTATTAGATACCGCCTGTGGTTCTCATATCTGCAATTTGTTGCAGGGACCAAGGAGAAGTAGGACTCTTGAGGAAGAGGAGGTGATTCTACTGATGGAAATGGAGCAAGAGTTGCTGTTGTAGATGTAGAATCATTTCATTTACATAGGCCTACGGGCAAGACTATTGTTTGAAATAATTGTTATTTTGTTCCCTCGATTGTGAGGAATATTATTCCCATGTTAGACTTGGCTGGATTTTCATTTATTATTGAGAATAATGAATGTTCTATTCTTAGAGATAATATTCTTTATGGACGTGGTACTTTAAATAATGGTCTGTATAAATGTGACATAATTTACTTCAGATTGAACAAACTAATAAAAGAAAAGGGATGATGAAAATCTCACTTCATAGTGGCACTGCAGTCTCCATTTAATGGACATGGAGAGAGGGCTGCAGATTTGCTAGGAATGGTACACACAGTTGTATGTGGACCAATGTCTACGCAAGCCATGGGTGGATTTTCATACTTCATTACTTTCATAGATGATAGATATGGATTCGGATATGTGTTTGATGAAACACAAGTCTGAGGCCTTTGAAAAGTTCAAAGAATATAAGTATGAAGTGGAGAAACAACCAAACATAGTATTATAACTCTTCGATTAGATCGAGGTGGTGAATACTTTAATGGAGTGTTTCTAGATTATCTCTAAGTAAATGGTATAGTCTCCCAGTGGACTCCTCCAGATTGGTATCTGTAAGGAGAAATCGAACTTTGTTAGACATAGTTCGGTCCATGATAAGCTATGCAAATCTTCCAGTATTCCTATGGGGTTATGCATTAGAAACCTCAGCATATTTACTGAATATGGTGCCTTCCAAAATCTGTTCCTCAAACTTCGTATGAGATATGGAAAGAAAGGAAACCGAGTCTTAAACACGTTAAGATTTGGGGATGTCCAGCTTATGTCAAGAAAGTTGACCCAGATAAGCTGGAATATCGATCCGGAAAATGTAGTTTTATGGGATATCCTAAAGAGACTTTAGGGTATTACTTTTGCACCGAACATCGGGTGTTTGTCTCCAGACATGCTACCTTCTTGGAAAAGGAGTTTATCCTTGAAGGAAACAGTGGGAGCAAAATTGAACTTGATGAAGTTCAAGAAGCACAAACTACTACAGATCGAGTGGAAACACCTGTTCTGACTGAACAACCTTTTGTGGAACAGCCCATTCATAGGTCAGGGAGAGTGTCTCGCCAACCTGAGAGGTAATATGGCCTTGTCATTGAGAATGACAATGAGTTGTCGATCATTAATGATGACGACCCTATGACCTATAATGAGGCTATGAGTAGTGTTGACTCAGAGAAATGGCATAGTGCCATGAAATCCAGAATGGAATCTATGTATACGGTATACAAAAGATAGATTATAGCAGATGGCCAGGTGGAGACCTTTAAGGCCAGGCTTTTGGGAAAAGGATTCAAACAAAGGCAATGGATTGACTTTGATGAAACCTTTTACCTGTATCCCTGTTAAAATCAGTTTGGATTTTGCTTGCGATTGCTGCTTACTACGACTATGAGATCTGGCATATAGCCAGATGGTTTTCTTTCAAGGGAAATGAAAACCTAGTGTGTAAGCTGCTGCGAACCATATGTGGTTTAAAGCAGGCTTCTCGAAAGATGGAACATTCGTTTTGATGAGACAATAAAAGAGTTTGATTTTATCAAAAACGTAGATGAACCATGCGTCTACAAAAGGGTTAGTGGGAGCGCGGTAACATTTCTTGTATTGTATTGAAATAGAGTTGACACACATAACAACATAGCAGACCCACTCACAAAGCTACTTTCTAAAAGTCACTTTGATCGTCATAAAGACAAGATGGGTATTAGATACCAGAGTGATTGGCTTTAGTACAAGTGGGAGATTGAAAGGAATATGTCCTAAGTCCAATCATGTATTAGGATTTAGGAATAACTTTTTATATAATCTATTTTGATTTCATTGATTTTAATAAAAGACTTGTTTTATTTTTATTACGGGCTTTATCTATTTAAGTGTTTAAATAAGATATACCATAGTTTAGAGTAAAGCTTTTTATGGATTATGATGAGATCATAATAGTGAGACCTAAAAAGATGATAACTCTAAACTTAAATAGTTCCTGGTCATAGGATTACTAACTGATAATTAATAATCCGCAAAGATCGGTACATACTATGCTTGCTTCATTATGAAGGATGTCTGTTCTCATAGACATTTGTGTGGTGACACTATAGCTAGTATGTAGGTGCTTATTATAGAATAAGTTCACTGAACATGACTCGCACAGCTGAACAACTGATGGAGTTCACTCACGTGTCAGCAGTTGTTCACCTAGTGATAGTTGTACAAGTATCCTTAGACTTGAGGTCTTCATAGTTATCTTGTGTACACTGAACTATGTTTTGGTTTAGTTCTTAGTCTCCAGGGACAATTATTAGGGCTCTACTGGGTATAGGAATTTGTACACGAAGATAGTGTATGATCAATAAAGGATCTACCCCTTCCAGTGAAGGAAGCGAATGTTCAAGGCTGATCCACTTATGCTAGTTCAGGAATCTCTGGCCAGAGTAAATGAAATTAGAAAGGAGTTTCTAATTTGCATAGAACTATGCATAGTAAATGGTAAGCAAGTGATTGAATTAGATAGGCTTGACACGAGATCCATGCCTTGTATTTAATCGGGACATTGTAGGGTAGAAGGAGTTTATTGTACGGTAACTATTCACTGAATAGGTTCTTGGTATTCTAAGCAGTGAATTCATATTATCCGGATAGTCGCGATATGCTGAAAAGTATCCCTCACGATGTAGAATAAATGTGATTAATTAATTAATCATATTTAATAAATTAGAGAATTTATATAAATAATGATAAAATAGTTTTATTATTATTTATTTCTACTACCGGCTTAATATTGAACCTACAGGGTCACACCATAAAAAGATAATGATTTTATGGTGGAGGAATTAATTAATAATGGCTAATAATTATTTATTTGTGAAATAAATAATTAATTGGCAAATTTAATAATTGATTAAATGAGATTTAATTGATTATAAATTAATTAAGAAAAGTTCTTAATATTATTAATTAAGGATTTAAGTTTTGGAAATTAAATCAAGAGAGAGAATTATTTCTAAAGTATTTAGAAAAAGGATTAATAATTAAAAGGTGTTTTAATTATTAATGAGAATAATAAATGGGATAATAATAATAATATTTATGGGAAAATTTCAGCTGAAAATTTTGCCTATAAATACACTATTATAGACCCTATTTTTATTCGAACCTAAGAACCCACACAAAACCCAAAAAGTTTGGAAAACCCAATTCTCTCCACCTCCTTCCTCCTCCTTAACATCATTTTCTTGGTGGATACCGGTGGAGTGCTTCACACTTGAGGAGCAACTGCTAAGGATCTCTGATCGTTGTCTCTGAATTATTTTTAAAGGTTAGATTCGATCCCTCGAATTTTTATTCATGATCTGTATGCTTTTATTTGGATTTTATATGTGTAAAAGTGTTTTGCCATGCCCCCGCTGCGTTAAAAATCCAACAATACTTAGTTCTGAAAATTATCCTTGATATGTCTATAGGTTCAATCTCCAATTGGTAACACCCAAATCTTAAATCAATTTTAGAAAATACTTTGCTTCTTCTGTTTGATCAAACAAATCAGTAGTTCGAGGTAACAGATATTCACTCTTGATAGTAATCTTGTTGAGCTTTCTTTAGTCGATGCATAATCTCATACTTCCATTTTCTTATTAACAATTAGTACCGGTGCACCTCATGGGATATACTGGGTCTAATCGCTTCTTCTTCTAGCATCTCTTGCATCTGCTTTGCTAACTTCCTCATTTTAACTGGTGCCATTTTGTGTAAGGCCTTGGTCACTGGCTTCGTCTCAGGTGCTAAGTCAATCGCGAGCTTCATTTCTCTATCGGGAGGAAATGTTGATAACTCATCTGGAAACATATCTTGAAACTCCTTAATTGCTATAAAATCTTCAAATTTTGTTTGCTTCTGACTTTTATTTATCTCATAATCACCATAATTCTCACATCTTGATCACTATAATCATCGTTAACAAATTCTTTACCCTCTTTTTTCTTTATACCTCATCATATTCTCATTTAACGTCTTCAGGACTATCTCTTCATCACGACGGTTCGTCTGGGTATCATGCTTAAATAGTTGATCCATTCCTTAGAATAATGTCAAATCCTCTTATCTCAAATGATATCAATTCTTCACAACTTATTGCCAGAAATCTCAATTCCACCATTGGTACTCACTTATTTAACAAATACACGTTCTTGAATTTGCTAGTCCTTTAGTCATAATCTTATTAATTCAACGGGGTAAATCATCTTATCAACAATACCTTGGGGAATAAATAATCAAATTGCTTCCACATCTTTTAATAATTTAATGCATAAGGTATCCACAATAATTATTCACGTCACCGCATCCGTATTCTGAATAACATATTTCACAGACAAATCATAAGCTCTCGTTCTTGGAGACGTATTCCTTATTGGAGTAGATTCCCTTGCCTCTTAGTGGATCCTTCACTGGGGCTGGTGATTGCAATCCATATGCCCTGGTCTCCTTCCCGTGCATAAGAGGTAGCTGGAACTTTGTCCGCTTGGTTCATAATACGTTGATTTGTTTGAAAAACTTTTGCAAAGAACGACGGTATAACGAAATAACTAGAAGAATTCATATTTCAATAAAGTTGAAGTTAAAAAGAAAGAAGAAATAATAATTTGGATATGTATGAGATAACCACATTGATACTTAAGATGGTCAGTCTTTCATACCATATGGCATACAACACATGATTAGGTGGCGTCCCACCCGACTCTTCGTCATTCTGACAAAGTGTCTCACCATAACACTGTTTGTTCCAATCAGAAAGCAAAACTTGAGGAAACAATTAAATTTGAAAGGAATACAATATCCTCCCTTTTGATATCATCATAAGGAGTTTATTAAGAAAAGAAGTTCATACATTTTTGAGGAATTAAAAAGGAATATACACTGTAGTATTGAGGACAAGAATGATACCATTGGTCACCATCCACATTTCACTTGTATTCATCTTTCGAACTTGTTCGATCATATCCCAATTACGTCATATAACGTCTTTAGAAGGTACGCTGAAATGCCTTTTCAAATTAAGCATTAAGGTAGATTCTTACTTGCTAAGTCTTGCGTCTGTAACATCACGCCTACACGTATAATATTTTAATAATTCGATCATAATGGCGTTCTTACCAGATAACCTCGGGTGTCCTCCTTTTTAATTTAGAATAACCATAAATCATTCAACATAGCGATCCTTTTGTTAATAATATTCTTCTTTTGAAAATCTTCTCAATCTCCTTCAGTCATACTCAGGCTTCTGTTAGATCAATAAATTCTTTGAACTTTAATAGTCCTAGTAATTGGATGAGTAATTGCTCCGTACGCTGATTCTTTTGTTAATCTTATCAAACAATATTTGTACTTTTCTGTTAGGAATAATCAACTTCTTCATAATCGTGGATCACTTTATTCTCTGAATTAATAATTCCAAGTATAAAATAAATATTTCCAGGTAATCTGGGTCTTTTAACAAACAATAAACTTAAGTAGTAACTTGACAACCAGTGTTTAAAACTTATTTTATTCAAAAAGGCTTTTAGAAATTTTGTAAGGAAAAAAAATCTTTTTCGAAAACTTATTTAAAAATTTTGAAAATCACAAACCTGGTTGTCCTTACTATATGCGTTGGTTGTTGTCCTTCCTTCTTATAACAATGTACCAAATTAAAAAACGATCACATAAAGATCCATTTACTTCAATCTACCCTCTCTCCTTTATTGGGTCCATTTGCCTTCCTTAATCGACGAAAATTTCAGTTGTCGTTGCATGCTATCTTATTTGTAGCTTCACATTAAGCTTTCATACTGGCAATACTCCCGTTATTAACTATACAATCGTTAAGTACAACAGACTATCCAATAGTCAACAAGTCGGCTAATGTCACATCACCTTGTTAAAATATATATCACATCATCATAACACCATTATCTAACTTCAAGAAATCTCCAGATCCATAATCTCCTCTAACTCTCTCCTTTCAATACTTATCTAATCCATTCCACAAGCTAGTCATGGGTGGCCTAATTACTAATGGCTTCTTTTAACCTGATAACAACTATCCTCCTGAATACTTGAATCTTCTTCTAAACTTCTTCTCACCTTTATTTATATCTCAAGTACCCACCATTTACAGTAGCTCTCAAATCCATCCTCGTAGGTACTGTTGCGTCATAGGACAAGTTTTAAACCGAGGGTATTGAACAGGATGTAGGGTAAACTAAAGAGATACACCCACAACCGAATGTCCAGTAAAACAAGAATAAACAGATGATGGTTCTTAAATAGGTAATCTCGTATCAAGAGGTGGTAGAATAACGTAGAATAGCTTAAAGAGGTGCAATTATCATAACAGAAGATAGTAGCGTTAATACTGATGGAGGAACAAGGTGCAAATCAAATCCGAGAGAAGATGGCGATCCTTGAACGGAAAGCTCCAAACGATCGGATGATACAGGGAAATCAGGATATGCCATTGCCGTTGTCTTGAAATCACGTCACAAGCTAAGAATCCCGAATTGCAACACGAACCATGACGGAGACCTACTATATAGTCGCACTCATCCGCACGATGTCTTATCTTTCTATTTCCTATCCCTAATCCTAACCCTCTACCCAATCCCGACAATCTAGGCTTGTTTCAGTGACTTATAACCTGTAGCTCTGATACCAACCTGTGGCGCCCTCCAAACCCGGGTCAGAAGCTTGGGGTTCACAACACATACACAATATATAAATCTGTATTAGAAATATTATTTGCAATGACCCTGCTTTACATAACCACGGATCGCAACAGGTCAAAGTATGAAAACAAGCCACAACCTTAACTTTTATTACAATGTACCAAATCCTAACTAATTTAACTTATAACTGATAATAAAATTATTCTTACAATCTTACTATCTCACTACCGCAATAAGCTCCAGCTAGCTCAATCCAACTCAATCTGGAATCCTAGCTCGTACATTGAACTGGGAAACCTCGCTATCAACCGTATCCTTCTTAACTGTAGAATACATAAAAAAATTCGCAAGAGTGAGCTAACTAGCTCAGCAAGTCAAAATGACAATAATTGGGGTTAATCAATGATCAAACGAGATGATTCAGAGGAATCAAGTTTATTGCTAGACAATCATGAGAATTGGATATTCATTTTAAGTTTTAAAACCAAGGTTAGGCTGCTGATCAGTCACACACTAACCCCGAGCAAAGCACACATCACTGCTCTAATTACTGGATCCAAGGCGCACATTGGCCTAACTTGACCATGGATATGGTCTGACCACGAATCTGGTCCACATAAAAAAACTATCCAATTCTACAGCAGTTCAATATGATAAACAATATAATTCGATAAAATAAGATCATAATCAATGATGATTAAACACTTAAATAAAAACGTAAGGAAACTCATGGATATCACAAGGGTATATCAGGGTATGTATGAGAAACGGTTTTCAGCCTGTAAAAGGATCAGGTTTTAGACAAATAATAATTTTTTTAAGGTATAGTTCTTTGATGTTATAAAGAATGGTTGGAGTATAAAAGTTTCTGTGTTTTCAAACAATTTTGTTCCAGTGTTTGGTGTTTGGTAGTTATACATTTGGGGAGTAGTATCATATTTGTGTGATTTGGTATCTGATGATCAACAAAGGATGGTTTACAAAGAATTAGGCTTACGGCTCAAGATCAAGAAAAATCAGGGTTCAAGGGTAAATAGTTTAAAGCACATATAATATAAAACAAGAGTTATTTTGAATAATAGCGACATGTTATGAAACAGTTCAAAAATATTTGCGATATATCTTGAAGAAAAGTTCAGAAGTACTTGCCTTACAGGGCTTTACAACTATTACTGATCGACTCTGAGCCGACTCTACCGCTCAGGCTCTAACGTCCAACCACTAAACCACATTAGATTCTACTTCGACACTCAGGTTTTTCTGTTGAAACTCTACTGAGCTTGTTGACTGACTACTAGGTCATCTTTTAGTCCAACGTCCACTTTCGGTTTCCCGACTAGAACCTACAGGGGCGAAATACTCTATGTTAGACACTCAGTTATGCTTGACATATCCTCGCTAACCACCTACCCATATGATAGCATATTCCGACTCATAATCATTCATATTATAATAACACAAACAACAATTAGGGTTCACGTTCTCAAAATCGGTTTAGTGTTCGTTTTTAGAAAATACATATACTCGTCATTTTACGAAATTAGGGTTACTGAGTTTTGGACAGAACATTCACCGTAACCTACAATCAAGTTCGTATAACGTATAAGTATATATATTCACTCGACGTCCCGATAATTATCGGATACACTCCCGTATTTCCGTAGTTTGATTTCCCGGAAATCGGACAACATCTCTTTTATTTATCGGACTACCCGTCGAAACAATTCAACGTCACAATTAATAGACGATCCAACAATTAATCCAATAACCACAAATTCCCAATCACTGATTCAATCCAAATATTAATCATTAACTATTCTTCACACTTTTATATTTTTTATTCATATTTTACATTTTAATTCGTAGGACTCAGAAATGATTCATCACCGTCCACCGTCCGCTCGTGAAAGTCATTGCAGACGGCGGTAAAATTCCGCGGGTACCCGATTAATTCCCCGGGTTTCCAACGCGAAACTTCGCCGATTAATTCAATTAAATTCCCGCATGACATAGATAACATCACGAATATTGACTCAAATAATTCCTGCAATTAAAAGGAATTAAATCAAAATTTATAACATCCAACCCAACTGCACAAAAGGCCCAACACTGTCAGGCCCAAAATAACAGGGCCGAAAGTTCAGCCTTGCAAAACAACAGGAGAAGACAGAAGCATAATTACGGCGCAACAGGGCCAAACACAGCCACTGCCACACACCTACAACACATACTAACACACGCACACCACGCACATACACGTACACATAAATACACACAACCGTATATATACATATGCATGCTTATAATCTGAAAGCAGGGAAGAATCGAAGGAATCACCGGAAATATCCGATCGGAACTCACCAGAAAAACCCGAGGAAGGAAATTGGGGGAATAGAGAGAAAAGAAAGAAGGATAGGGAAGAGAAGAAACATAGAGGAAAGATGGAGAGATTTCGAGAATGAAAACGAGAGAGAGACGAGGTAGCCGAGAGATTAGACTCGGAGGAAAAAGAAAGTGGATGCTTTAATCTCTTAATTTCTGCTGCTATGCCACATATCTATAATTCCTGAACGTGTTAGAAAATAAACACGTAACCCTTGGGATAATTACGCAGATTCTGAAGCCCGAAGTTTGAAATTAACGAACCGAGCTGCTCTTAAAATAAATTTAAAAAATTACGAAAATATTTTTAAAATATTAGAAATATCCCGAAATTTATTAAAACATATATTTCATAATTTTAAAATAATTTCTGAAACGCAAATTATACCCGCTTTTAACAAATAAACGAATCAACGCGCGGGTGAAATAAATCCCAAAAATTTCCAAAATAATTTTAAAATTCTTGAAATATTCCAAACTTAAATAAATATGAGTTTCATAATTTTCGAAGAATTCTGGAATTAAATACAGATTTTACAATTAAATGTAATCAGAAAATCATACAGGGTTAAATAATTGATACAATATTGATATTTAAATTTTGTAAAATCCCAAAAATAATTATTGAAATTATAGAATCGTAAAACTAATTTTAGAGGCAATCCAAATATTTACGGATTTAAAACTGTAATAAAATCACATTAAAAAAATAAAACTGAACAATATAACTAAATTTTTAACTACATTATCCAATCCTTTACACCAGTAAATCACAGACAAATAGTATATATCAACACACTGCTGCCAAAACCAAGACATATATTTTATTTAATTAATACTTCCACAATTACATATTTAAATAATTCAAAAATACACGAGTCATTATATAACTTCTGTTGCAGCACAACACTGCACTCCTCCGTGAGAGCGACAGTCTCTATATCATCTAGCTTCACTTTCCGAGAGAGAATACCTTTCTGTTAGGTCCCAATGTGTTTGTAGAAGGGGGGTTGAATACAAACTATACCGAATAATCGAATTAAATGCGGAATAAAAAAATGTGAAACAAAATTCAAGTTAAATAAGAATATTATTAAACTTGAAAGGTGTTACAACAACTGTATCGATTACAAGGAATTAATCTCAAATTAATTATCACAAATCTAGAATAAATTCGACATGAACTTTTTCTATTTTTGTAATAAAAAGATTCAAATGCTAAACGCAATTTGAGATTAAGTTCTAGGGATTTTGATCCGCTAGATTGTTACACAAGAACAAGATAAAGATTTTTAGTTGATTGGATTTAACTTTACAATCTAGAAATTGATCTTGAAGTTTTGCAGAGAAGAATAAAATGTTTGCTGCGGCTGCTCTGTTCTTGTTTGTTGACTTGTGTATTTGATGATGATTTCTTTCTGCTGCTTCTATGTCTTTTTAATTCATTCAACATAATTGAATTGAACTGGAATGACAATCCTATAGCTGGCAAGACTTTCGGTAGGACAATGGATTGAACTAGCAAGACAATCTAATTGAACTACAATGACTTTCGGTATGACAATCAGTTGAACTAGCAAGACTACCTCCTTCCCAGTAGAACTTTCGGTAGGATAATTGAAATGACTTGGCATGACAATCGGTATGACAATCCTGATTGTCATGCTAGTTCATTTTCAATTGTCTTGCTGATTTAAGACTGTTTTTAATCCAATTTAAATTCTGAAAAATCCTTAATATTAATTCTGAATTAATTAATCAATTAAATCAATTAATGAATAAATTAATCTTTGCAGATATAATTTATTTTCTTAATTAAATTATATGACTTAATTAATTAATAGAGAATTAATACTAATCCTGAGCAGCAACCAATCTTCTGAAAATCACTGAAAATTATGAATCAATTCCACCACTTCAATGTTGACACTCGATGTACTGTCTGGTTCATGAGTGACTAACTTCCGTGACGTTTCTTCATGTCTTGACTTTGATACTTTAATTTTCTTCAGATTAAATCCTTGTAATTAATGATACTCTGACGAGATCTCTGTCACTTGATTAAATCCACACTCTTGATTTATATCACTGAGGCATGATCAATTTCTTGAACTTCTTCCAGTGAATTAATTCCTCAAGTCTGTAGATGAACCTTGTTTCTGAATCCTCTGACAGATGTTACTCTGTGAGATCTCTTTTGACGGTAGATCCACTATTTACTTATTACATTCTTATTTGAGTTGAGTTGAATCCTCGAATATACAAATAGGCTATGACATATGACTTACAATCTCCCCCTATTTGTTTGTTAGACAATAACACAACTAACAAATAAGAAAAAGATATAAAAAGAAATGCAAAGTAAATAGTAGAAAAGTTCTGGACTAGATTTAACATTTTCCAGATTCCAAGTAGATGTTCCTCTAGACTGAACATATCTTCAAGTAGTTCCATCTTCATTTGTACAAATACATTTCCTGTTGAGAAGCCCATATCTCTCTTGCTTCTCCCCCTATGAGAATCAACTGATTAAAGAAGATCACCTTCGTTTACCACCTCTCCCGTACAATAGGATCCGCAGATAAAAGCCAATGGTACTCCCCTTTTGAAAACAACTTCTTCCCTTACTAGAAAATTACCTTGTGTTTACCACCTCTCCCGTACAATAGGATCCGTAGTTACAAACAACAATGGTGTGGTGTAGTGTACAAGTAGGATCTTTTTCTTACTCCCTGCTATTTCTCCCCCTTAGTTGAGGAATCCTCCAAACTATTACTTAAGCTTTTATCCCCCCCTTAAAGAAGGAATGTATGCCGTCGTCTGAAGGAGTTCTCATATTCACTTGGTTGGAAAAGAAATAACAAGTAGTTTCTCTTTCTTCCTCACTGTGAGTGTGTGATTCTGTTTAGTGTACCTTACATGTGTTTCACTCTTCTCTCCACTCGTGTTTACACTCTTTCTCACAAGTGTATCACTCCTCTCATAGCTCCATATTCCAGCTGTACCTGCAAGGAAAATCACCTTAGCCATCCTTAAGGAGGTCACAGGTGGTGCAATGGGAGTTCGCAAATCCCCGTCCTTGTTAAACTCGTCAGATGAATCTGAGTCATAATCTACAAGTTGCTAGTTTCCCTTTTAGGGTTCCAGATTTGAATTCTGGGAAGGTAAACAATGATCCAACGAATTTAGCATAAAGATCAAAGTTCCCTTCTAATGTATGTGAAGACATTTCCTTGTGACTCATCAGGTAATATCTGAATCATTGTCAACAAGTTGCCGATCTGCGCCTTTGTCAGATCCACTATCCGCAGATGTATCCAGGGAATTTAAGCCTGGGGAGGTAGACACTGACCACTGACATATGGCTTTTGGATCAGTATCCTCTCCTAACACCTATAAAGGCAATTGGTCCATTAACGAACCTTGAACAATCGAATCTGACCTTAAAATGGCCGAAACTCTTGTTTCCGTCAACTCATCCTTTATGTGTGTAACCTTTCCTTGTGCATTAAGAATTGTTTATATTTGAGGTGGTGACACTACATCGGATACCCTGGCCGACAGGCAAATTTCAATAGACGCACCCTGTTGAGAGAATGAATCTAGTAACTATTTTTGTGCCTTTTCAACCATTACATCTTTTTGAGAAGATGTATGGGGGTTAGCAGTTGTCTCGGTTTAAATACTACTCATCTATGTAGGAGACAGAGCTACTGGGTTGACTACAGAACCTTCCTTATATGGTGCACTAAGGCACTATCTCCCTCACGCTCATTCATACTACATTTAGTGGTAAGAGAGTGTTGGTTGGTTCTGTTTTTGTGTTTGTCTTTACAGTCTGGGATAGACGTTGTGGGTTTTCAATCTCATGACTGTCAATGAAAGAAAGTCATTGGAGACTGAACATGTAACACATAACATATGGTAATAGAGAGAAAATGATTTACAATAGTGATTTCAAAAGATTTTACATGAAATAAGAAATCACTAATGTAGAAAGAAGTTTGATTTTGTTTTTCAATATGAATGAGTTTTTGATAAAACATTGATCACTTAGGGTAAAGTCTAAGTAATTCTCATTCATGTCAAAAGCTTACAAATATCTGCAACATAATGTTAACAACATATCATTGACCGATACTTGTCAAGTACTTTAGATACTAATTGTTATGTTGCATAATATTTAAAATAAAATAAAGTAAAATAAAAAAATAAAAAAAATAATACAATACAAATAATAATAATAAAAACAAATATCAATGAATTAAATACCATATATCTATCAACAAGATATCAGCATTCAATTTCATATATCATACAATATTTATAATTACAAAAAAAAATACAAATAAAAACTTATATAAATATAGCAAAAATATAGAAACTATTTACAAGTTCAAGATAACATTACCAGCTTGTAAACAACCATATCCCTCTGATAAACCTTTGCTGTTATCTCCAAAGGTAACCAGGGGGCCAGCTTTCTCAATCCACATTTGATAGCAGGGCTCTATCTCCGGTCATATGTCTTGATGATCCACTGTCAAGAATCCACACTCCCGGTTTCACCTGTTTTAATGCCCTGCAACACAAATGGATTAACCCTTCTTCGGAACCCAAACTTGGTTGGGCCCGGCATACTTGTAGAACTGTCCTTTTTTAGGAAAAACAACATTTTTAATTTTAATGGTCTCAACTTTCTCAATGACTGAACATTTGACCTTGTAAACAGCCTTAACAAATTTCTGTTTAAGCTTAGGCACAAATGTCTCCTTTCTAGCCTTAGAAGGACTAGCAGTCTTAGACCTATCATGCTTCTTGTTATTCACATGCTGACGAGGAGTAGTCTTATCATTAGAAACATGCTTACCATTAAAATAAGCATACATCATATTAAAAGCACAAGACATACAATTAGAAACACCACATGCTTTATGAGAGATATTAACAGCAGGCAATTTATGCATGGTAGACATGGCATTTTTGTTATCCAACTCATGTGTGTCTGAGTTAGTCTCAGTTGCTTTCACAACTTTGACTGGAACTTTCGACACACTTGACTTGGAAACAACCTTCTCATTAGCATGATCTTTAGCACGTATTTCTTTCTGAATAACAGAAGAGGTCGCATCAAATGGTTCAACAATTGATGGTTTATAGAGGGGTTTATCAACACCCTTAAGCACATGTGGTACTTCCCTCCCTTTAGCACAGACACGAGGAGGGGAGTTTATGCCTAATTCTCCAATAGCAGCATTGTAATCATAACCTATTCCAGATGTTTGATTAACAGCTTGCTTACTGTAGAACTCTTTAGCCTTCAAACAAGAATTGAAGTAGGCTCTAACCTTAGTCTCAAGACCGATGATCTTGTCTTTGAGAATAGTTTCGAGTTTTCTGTAACAGTCAACTCTATTCTCTAGAAAAGATACTTGTTCTTTTAATTTGTCTTGATTAATATGCACAAGTCTTAATTCATTGACCTCTTTCTCAAGGTCTTTCATCTGTAAACTTAACAGTTCATTATCACGACGTGCATTATCTAAGTTACCTCTTAGATGATAAACCATTTCAGCATCAGAAAGTTTTACCTCTATTCTTGACGATGAAGCTTTTCCATCAATAGCCATAAGAGCAAGATTTCCTTCATCTTCATCTTCACTGCCAGTATCATCCCAGCTTCTTCCCTTTGCCAGATAAGCCCTTTCAGAGTTCTTTCTTACTTTCTTTGGCTTCCTACATTCTGTGGCAAAGTGTCCCAACTCATTGCAGTTATAGCATCTAATGGTGCTCCGATCAACCATCCCTGTTTTGTATCCACCACTGCTGGTGTTAGAGGATGAAGATCCACCTTTCTGGAATTTGTTATAGTTGGACTTGTACTTAAGCTTGGGATTCCTCTTGAATCTGACATGGGAGAATCTCTTGACAATTTGGGCCATTGACTCGTCTTCCAATTGCTCTAGCTCTTCCAAGGAATAAAAATCATCACTTGATTGATTTGTAGTAGGAGGATCATATTCTGCTACTAACATATTTTCCTCAGCCTTGGAACTCTGTACCATTCTCTCCAATTGTTGAGATTGCTGTTGTTGTTGACCTTCAACTACAAGTGCAGTAGATGTGCTGACCATTCTATCCTTCCTGTAGACTTCCTTCTGTTGTATCTGCTCCAACTCATAGGTTTTTAACACTCCAGAGAGCCTGTCCAAAGAAATCTCACTCAGATCTCTAGCTTCTCTAATGACAGTGATTCTATGTTCAAGATGAGTTGGCAGTGTTAAAAGGAACTTTTTGTTGACCTCCCTGATTGAATAAAATTTTCCATTGATGTTCAGGTTGTTGATCAACGCATTGTACCTCTCAAACACTTCAGTAATTCCTTCTCCTGGATTTGATTTGAAATGTTCATACTCAGAGGTTAGGATCTCCAACTTGTTCTCCCTAACTTCCTCTGTGCCTTCATTGATCACCTCAATAGTTTCCCACATGTGTTTAGAATTTTTACAGTTCATCACATGTCTGTTCATCAAGGGATCAAGGGAATCAATTAAAATTAACTGAAGGCTGGCATCCAAGGAGGCTTCTTCCTTTTCATCAGGAGTAAAATCTTCAGGATCTTTAGGATAGGTTCTGGCTTTGGTGATCACAACATCATCTACTATCACCTCCGGTTCAATAACCATCGGAGTTTTTATCCCCTTCTTTAACAAGTTTGTATATTTGGGATTTGCCACTTGTAAAAACAAGAGCATCTTCTTCTTCCACATAATATAATTCTCTTTATCAAATTGTGGAATTTTAACGGTTCCAACTTTTTGTGAAGTCGTTATGAATTTTTGAATGAATAAAAATTCAAGGAGTTGAAAAATCACAAAAGTCTAGGATCTTGATTTGTTCGTTAATCAGAAGGCTCTGATACCAATTGTTAGGTCCCAATGTGTTTGTAGAAGGGGGGTTGAATACAAACTATACCGAATAATCGAATTAAATGCGGAATAAAAAAATGTGAAACAAAATTCAAGTTAAATAAGAATATTATTAAACTTGAAAGGTGTTACAACAACTGTATCGATTACAAGGAATTAATCTCAAATTAATTATCACAAATCTAGAATAAATTCGACATGAACTTTTTCTATTTTTGTAATAAAAAGATTCAAATGCTAAACGCAATTTGAGATTAAGTTCTAGGGATTTTGATCCGCTAGATTGTTACACAAGAACAAGATAAAGATTTCTAGTTGATTGGATTTAACTTTACAATCTAGAAATTGATCTTGAAGTTTTGCAGAGAAGAATAAAATGTTTGCTGCGGCTGCTCTGTTCTTGTTTGTTGACTTGTGTATTTGATGATGATTTCTTTCTGCTGCTTCTGTGTCTTTTTAATTCATTCAACAGAATTGAATTGAACTGGAATGACAATCCTATAGCTGGCAAGACTTTCGGTAGGACAATGGATTGAACTAGCAAGACAATCTGATTGAACTACAATGACTTTCGGTATGACAATCAGTTGAACTAGCAAGACTATCTCTTCCCAGTAGAACTTTCGGTAGGACAATTGAAATGACTTGGCATGACAATCGGTATGACAATCCTGATTGTCATGCTAGTTCATTTTCAATTGTCTTGCTGATTTAAGACTGTTTTTAATCCAATTTAAATTCTGAAAAATCCTTAATATTAATTCTGAATTAATTAATCAATTAATTTAATTAATGATTAAATTAATCTTTGCAGATATAATTTATTTTCTTAATTAAATTATATGACTTAATTAATTAATAGAGAATTAATACTAATCCTGAGCAGCAACCAATCTTCTGAATATCTTCTGAAAATCACTGAAAATTATGAATCAATTCCACCACTTCAATGTTGACACTTGATGTACTGTCTGGTTCATGAGTGACTAACTTCCATGACGTTTCTTCATGTCTTGACTTTGATACTTTGATTTTCTTCAGATTAAATCCTTGTAATTAATGATACTCTGACGAGATCTCTGTCACTTGATTAAATCCACACTCTTGATTTATATCACTGAGGCATGATCAATTTCTTGAACTTCTTCCAGTGAATTAATTCCTCAAGTCTGTAGATGAACCTTGTTTCTGAATCCTCTGACAGATGTTACTCTGTGAGATCTCTTTTGACGGTAGATCCACTATTTACTTATTACATTCTTATTTGAGTTGAGTTGAATCCTCGAATATACAAATAGGCTATGACATATGACTTACACTTTCATAAACTTTGCATAACTAGGCATCTGCTCAAGAGCCTCAGCGAAAGGTATATTGATGTAAAGTTTCTTGAACACCTCCAGAAACTTCTCAAATTGCTTGTTTAGCCTTTTCTTCTGAATCCGCTTAGGAAAAGACGGTGGAGGATAGGTCTATTTCTCCCCTATATTACCCTTGGGAGGAGTGTGCTCAACAATAATCTTCCTTGGTTCCACTTCTTCATCCTGTTGCTCTACTTCTTTCTCAGCCCCAGCTTTTTCAGTCAACTCTTGAGTTTGTTCGGGATTCGCAACCTTCCCAGACCTCAAAGTGATTGCCTTTACCTGCTCTTTAGCTTCCCTCTTCCCCGACACTTCAGTGTCACTCGGTAGTGTACCATGCTGACGATTGAGCAAGGCATTGGCAATTTGCCCTATTTGATTTTCCAAGGTCTTGATAGAAACAGGTTGGCTCTTGCACATAAGCTTCAACTCCTCTAATTTAGATTTTTCATTTGCCTGTTACAGCTGAAGTTGTTATCTAGGTGCATACTGCGGTTGCTGAAAACCAGGGGATTGTACTGCTTAGCTGAATATTGCTGATAAGGCTGTTGAACCGTATTCTGAGCATTGCTCCAGCTGAAATTTGGATGATTGCGGTTGTTGGGATGATAGGTGGCTGGCACAGATTGATGTGTTCGCTGGAAGTTGCTTATAAACTGAGCTGATTCACTAGAAATTGCGTACTGATCAGTCTCATGGGCTTCAGCACATAGCTCACAGACACTTGAGATTTGATTAACTCCATAATTAGCCAAGGTGTCCACCTTCATCGTCAAAGCCTTAAGTTGGGAAGCGATAGCAGTTGCTGCATCCAACTCCAGAATTCCTATGACTTTTCCCTGAGTCAGCCTCTGGGAAGGATTCTGGTACTCATTAGCATCCATCAGTTCAATAAGTTCATAAGCTTCATTGTAGCTTTTAGCCCACAAGGCTCCTCCTGATGCTGCATCATGCATGGGTCTAGAAGTAGGACCCAATACATTGTAGAAACAGTTGATAATCATTCAATCAGGCTTTCCATGGTGTGGGCACTTCCTTAGCATCTCCTTATATCGATCCCAAGCCTCACACAGAGATTCTTCAGTTTGTTGAGCAAACTGAGTAAGAGCATTTCTGATTGCGCAGTCTTCGCCATGGGGAAGAATTTAGTGAGAAACTTTTGAGATAGATCTTCCCAAGTGGTGATAGACCCTGCTGGTAGAGAGTGTAACCAGCACTTTGCCTTGACCCTCAAAGAGAATGGTAAGAGACGTAGCTTGATAGCATCTTCAGTCACATCATTGAACTTGAATGTCTCACAGATCTCGATGAAATCCCTGATGTGCATGTTGGGGTCTTCAGTAGGAGAACCCCCAAACTAAACTGAGTTCTGTATCATCTGGATCGTGCTTGACTTGATCTCAAAAGTGTTAGCCCTGATGGCTGGTCTGATGATGCTAGACTGAATGTCATTAATCTTAGGCTTAGAATAGTCCATCAAAGTCTTCGGATTTTCTGCTAGATCACCTATAGCTACTACAATTGGCTCTTCAACTTTCTCTTCTTCCTCTAAATTCTCTTTATCTTCAAAAACTTCCCTGCGAACTACCATAAGTTCTTCCTCAGCTTTATCCAGTGTTCTCTTGCGAGTACGTGAATGCGTACATACACCCTCGCTAGATCACCTGAAATAATACAAGGAAACAAATAAGTAACATTGTCTGAGTCAATGAACTTTAACGACCACTGATGGAAAACACATAAACTAATAATTAACACTGCAGTCCCCGGCAGCGGTGCCAAAAACTTGTTAGGACGTTAACACACGCTAATATTACACGCAAGTATACGCGTTCGCAAGTAGTATAAGATATAAATCAGATTCGATCCCATAGAGACTGTATTGGTTAACTAATCAATTCATGTACTTAAGCAACAATGTATGGTTATTATTCAATGCTAAGACGATTACAAAGTGAGGTTGTTTATAAGTAAGAATTAAACTAATTATTATAACTATGAGAATAAAATCGACTGGATTAATATATATGACAAACATGGGATTCTAACTTCATTAAATACTTCATTCAATAGCCTTATTATTCTCAATCTTAGCATGCAATGCTGGTGACACTAATCAGATAACACGAAACTGATAAACGCCAACTTTTGTTGCAAGAGTACCATTCAACCAGACATCCACAAAGAGATAGAAGCTGAATATGTACCAATTATATTGAGACCCTATATGTCTATAGAATTTGACAACATAACGGTTTAAGCACAAGTTATCTATTTTGATTATATAGGGCAAGTAAGATGGTTAAAATTACCTACGAATCATGCATAAAATACATGAACCTATGCTAGCATGGCAAGTTCTAAATCCTTAAATTCACTTTCGCTTCATTAAGAATTAACACACTATCTTATAAGTTCGCGACGCTTATAAGACGAATACGCACAACCAAAACTAGGATATCAATCAATCACCACATACTAAGGCATCAAACAAATTAACTAAAGAAATCCTTAAATAAATCCGCTAGAACCCCACGATAACGATTAGCCCATGAACGGACTCATCATCAACGTGGGTTCCAATGAAAGCATGATATAGCAAATGTAGTCTTTATACGAATAAATAAATAAAACCAAGTACAACCAAGAGTATAGGTTCAACAAAACAAGAAACAAGCATCCAAATTACAACTCAAAATAAAGATTCACAAGAATAAAACTAGATCATCTTCGCCTTTGCTGAATTGTGCTAAAGGTCTCTTACCGTCTTCTCCTTGCGATCTAGTATGTCTCTCGCTTGATATCTTATTAAAAACGACCTAAAGTTGATTATATAGCAACCCTAAACAATCTGGAAGCCTTCCCTTTTAAAATTGCACTAGAAACAAGATTCTTGAATTCGGCCTCGGCGCGGGCGCGCGCTATTACAGGGCGGGTGCGCTGTATTTTGGAACCCCGGCATGGCCGCACGCTATCACAGCAAGGGCACGCCATCCTTCTGGGAAAAACTCAGATTTCTTCTTAAATCTTGCTGCTTCGAACCGGCTTTCCACGAGCTTTTATTCCAACACTACCTGGACACCAAATTAGCACCAAAATAATGCTAATTCACCTGATTACCTGAATAATGCCTGAAATGCAAAAATACTAGAAAACACATTAAAATACTTAACAAATTGAGTACAAATGCATCAATTCAAATCTTATTAGAGCATAATAAAGTGTCATAAATGCCACTTAACATGTACATCTGCAAAAACTCCCATGGCCACTGCAACTAAACTTGAATTAAACACTACTGAAAAGCCTGTGGATATTTCAAGCTATAGGGGCATGGTTAGTTCACTTCTGTACTTAACAGCTAGTAGGACAGATATAATGTTTTCTACCTGTCTTTGTGCTAGATATGAGGCTGATCCTAGAAAATCTCATTTAGTAGCTATTAAGAGAATTTTCAGATATCTCAAGGGAACACCAAAACTTGGCATTTGGTACCCTAGAGATTCTGGTTTTGATCTAACTGGTTATTCAGATGCAGATTATGCAGGTTGTAGAATTGATAGAAAAAGTACAACAGGAACTTGTCAATTTCTAGGAAACAAGCTAGTATCCTGGTTTAGTAAAAAGCAAAATTCAGTTTCTATTTCTACAGCTGAAGCTGAATATATTGCTGCTGGTAGTTGCTGTGCACAAATTTTGTGGATGAAAAACCAATTGATGGACTATGGGCTACAAGTGGATAGAATTCCCATTTCTGTGATAACACAAGTGCAATTTCCATCACTGAAAATCCAGTACAACATTCAAGAACAAAGCATAGACATTAGGTACCACTTCATTAGAGAGCATGTGATGAATGGTACTGTGGAACTTCACTTTGTTTCAAGTGAGAAGCAACTTGCAGATATCTTTACCAAGCCACTTGATGAATCCACCTTTACTAGGTTGGTAAGTGAGTTAGGTATGCTTAATTATTCTTAAATTATTTCAGATATTTTTGCAATTTGTAATGCAACCAGAAACTTAATTAATTTTTCTGTTTTAGATGAAATTTTGACTAAGTCAAAATTTACATCCGGACGGATGCTCATTATCCATCGAGTTTGATCATCCGTCGGAATATAATTTATTAATAAAAGTCAGTTACTTCTAGGATTATTTTAAACCCGACGGATAATTGCTTTATTCTCATCCGTCGAATTTTTCTCAATCTTAGCGGTTGGAACTCTGAACATTATCCATCGGGTATGCTTACAGTCTGTAAGTATATCATGATGGATAATTGACAGAATTTTGACAGTTTATTTATTTTAAACGGCTATTTTGGGCTATTTTGATTGGTTACTTTATTTCACTTTATTACTTTTGACAGTTTATTTCTGAGATAGTATAAAAGCAGAATTCATTTTTTATTCTATTCTTTTATCATTCTCAAATCAATTGCTCTAACTCTTTTCTTCTCCAAAGCAAATACTCTCTTTGTCTCTAAAAATTCCCATACTTTAACAATGGCACCGGTAGTCAAAATCATGTCTTAGTTTGGATTCATCTATGAAAAGAACAACTTCATAGCTCTTGTGAACAAGGAGATTCCACAATCTGGAAATTTTCACAAAATGATGGATTTTGTGAAGGAATACAAACTCAGTTATGCTATGCTAGAATCACCCACAATCTACTGTGAAGTTATGGAGGAGATATGGACAACAGCTGTGTACCAATCTACTGACAAGACCATAACTTTCACTCTCAAAGGTAAGCAATTCTGTATTAACATTGATACAATTCAATCTTGCTTTAAAATTCCTGAAAACACTACTAATGTTCCACACACCAATGCTCATTTAGTTACCATGCTTAATTCTGTTGGCTATGCTCTCCCTACCTCTAAGTTGAGTGAGATTAGGAGGCTAGGTCTTAGAAAAGAGTGGAGTTATTTGTGTGATGTAGTTACCAAAATATTTTCTGGTAAAGTGAGTAATTTTGATTCTATTAACATTGCCATGCTTAATATGCTTTATATGCTAGTTACTGATAAGTACTTTAATTTCAGTGACATGATCATGTTTGAGTTAGGTTATAAGTTGGGGGAAGTTAATAAGAGAAGTAAAAGTGTCTATTATGCTAGATTCTTTATGATGCTTGCTAACCATATCATTGAGAATATTGCTATTGAGAACCCAACGGACAAACTAAATTGTTGGGTTCAAGAAAGGAGAATCATTGCAGATCTCAACAGAGCAAGTCACCACAAAGAGGTGCCCCTCTTCTACTTTCCAATCATGGAAAGCCCTCAGGTAAGTAAGGTAAGCACCACTGTCTCTACTCTTCCAACCTCACAAATTTCTTTGCCTTCAAGGGTAGCTATGACATCTGTGTCAATGACCCAACAGATGCCTACCCAAGCTACCAAATCAAAAACTTCAAAATCCAAAGCAAAGAAAGCCCCCTCTGGTTTCTCTAAAAAAAACCAGTTGCAAAATCTACCAAACCTGAAGAAGGGAGTGTGCAGGGTAGTGAGTTGGGTGAGGGACAGGGTAAAAATCAAAGAAGCCCTAAGGATAAGGTTGGTGAGGAGAGTGTACCCAAACCTAGCCACACCACAGTTTCCCAACAAACTATGGTAGTTAATAAGGAAATTTGCACAATTCTAGCTTCATCCTCCCAAAAGGATGTTGCTATTAAAACAAGCTCCCAACCAGGAGCACATGCCAAAAGGGTAAGGGACACAAGTTCACCTCAAACCTATGCCAGAAAGAAGAGATCCAAAACCCTTGGGGAGGCACAGGGAACACACAGTGCAAACTGGAGCAAAAGACTCAGTCACTGCACCATCTCAAATTCAGCTTGATATGGCTCCAATAAATGTGGAGTCACAACCAAAATCTTTAGTGATAGAAGCACCTCAAACACCAAACTCTCCCACAATTTCTCTGGATGTGGATATGATAAACACATCAATTCCCGATTCCCCTTCTTTAACTCTGTTGGGGAAGCCAAAATCTAGTGCAGGTGAGCATCATCTTTTAGATGATTTGTTGGCTCACTTGCCAATTCTTTCAGGATCTATTGAGACAGTTGTACCCAAATTCTCATCAATCTGCACAGAGTCTACAATAGTCTCCATTCCAAACTCATTCATTTCTTCTATTTCGGTGGATATTGTTCATCCGTCGATTAGTGATTGTATCCCAATGGATGTGCCTAACAGCAGTCATCCGTCGGCTAGCCTAACTACTATCCTGGTGGATGTTCCTCATCCGTCGGTACTCTCTACACACATTGAAAATTTAACAATTATAACAAGTGTAGATGAGTTAGTGGTTGTACAATCAGTCTTAGGACTGATGGAAGGGAGTGAATTGAGTGAGATGTTATGTTGCGCCCAGGCAAAAGGAGAGGACAGGAGTGAACCAATGCAGACCATTTCTTCAGGTCTGGAAAAAGTGAGTGAGGGGAGTTCCACCTTGATAGGTGAAGGTGAGGGTGTGAGGGTGGTGAGCCAAGGGGAGCCCTTTATGCAAGAAAAGAGAGATTATAAGAGAAATGCAGGTATAGGAGATATAAGGATGGACATCATTGTTAGTGAGTCAATGAATATCAATGATGCAGAAAGAGAGACACTATCTCAGCATGATCAAGCTGTCATAGATTTCATCTCTTTGGATGCTGAGACATTTACTCATCCTGTTCCAGCATATCAACTTTTGGTTGGACATGGCAATGAAAATGCAGAATAGATGCTTAACTTGGTGCATACAACTAAATCAATGCAAAGAGCGAAGGATGCCATCACAACCATGCCACCTAAAGCTGATGATGATATGGACTATGGTACTGGTGAGTCTGAAGACTTCTTTGGAGATGATGGTGATGATGGTGAAGAGTTCATGGACATAGGGGGAGAAGCAGGCCCTAGCTCTAGATCAAACATTCCTTCTTGGGTGTTTTCTAAAGAGTGTGATGAGCAGCATTTCAAGACAACTCTTTTTCATATCATCCAATAGACACACAATGCTCTTCAAACCACTACCAATGCTAGTACCAAGAAGCTTCTACAGGCACATCTCAACTCTCTACAACTTCATCAGATATAATCTCTTCAACACAATCAAGATGTCACTTCAATCAAGACAAAAATTGACCAAGTCAAGAAGAGTGCCTCTGAAAGATTGGATGCTACATTTCCACACACAACAATGCTTGACATCAACAGACAGTTGAGAAAAGACTCTAATCTTGCAACTAAAGTAGCTTCCTTGAACACCAGACTAAAAGCTGTAGAAGCCTCTCTAACAGCTATTCATCTTCATCAAGCACAAAAAACTCAGTTGCTACAAAAGCTAGTGGCTGCACAGACTTCAACCTCCACTCAACTTGATAATAACAAAAAGGGGGAGAAAGATTCATTAATTCCAGTCAGTCAAAGAGAGCCAACCATTGAGGGGGAACATGTGGTAAATGTTCAAATCAGTCAAGTCATTGTTCCAGAAATTACTCTGCCAAAGCCACCAGTATTGGACAACATTGATTTGATCTAGATAGCAGCTACTAAACTTGATTCAAAGACAAATTTCAAGATGATTGAGGTAAAAGCTGTTGAGAAGGAATTAGATGAAAAATGAAGAAGAATAGATGAAGAAATTCAATATAAATTTGGGCCAATTCAGAAACCAGACAAAACCTTTAATCATCACTCTCAAGTCAAGCAGATCTCTGTGAATGAAATGAGTCTGAATTATCTGGAAAAGGGCCAAATTCTTGCATAAAATCTCCAAAGGAAAATCTGGTCTTGAAGCCTAAAAGAAACTACTCAAAGTTCTCAGACAAAAATCCTGTGGATCTTGTGTTTGAGACACCAAGGCCAGATGAAAAGAAGCTGTTGGCTAGGTCAATTGCATTCTTCAAAGATCCAACAGATTCAGTTCTTAAAAGAAGAATTGCTAAGATTTACAGGAATGGTAAGGAAATCTGTGTGGTGGCTGAACACCCTTTGCTTGTAGAAGCCAAAAAGGAGGAAAAGGAAAGAATAAAGCAAGAAAAGAAGCAGGCTGTCTTAGATGCAAAGAAGCTCAAGCAAAAGAAAAAGCAAGCTGCTATCTTAGCCAAACTTCAGGCTGTAAAGACTACAACTGAGAATACTGCTCAAACACCTGTAATTACTGAAACTCAAGATCAGAAAATGCAAGATGCACCCCAACAGACAAAGAAGCCTAGATACAAGTCAAGGCCAAAAGAAAATTGGACTTCATTGATGAGGAAATGGAAGACTACATTCCCAAACAGTCTACAACTTCAACTCAAACTTCCAAGCCCTCAGTGGTGCAGGCAGAATTCAAGGTAGATCCTACAAGAACTTTCTTTGAAGAACCAATAGTTCCCAAGGATGAACCAATAGACTGAGAGAGTTTGCCAATTCCTGAATTCAATTTTCCTATCTTTAACAAGCCAAAGAGGACAAAGACTAGAACAATCAAGAAAGTGAAGCCCGTGACTCTTAGATCCAAGACCCTAACCAAATCTCAACCTACAGTCAACAAGGGAGATCTCTTATAAATCTGTGACATCAAGGAGTTTTCTAAAATTAAACTCTACTTGGATGAATTGGAAGAAGTAAGAGGGATTGATGCTCACAGACATCTTCCTGAAAGGCCGGTGTTTAAATAAAAGGGAGGGAAAGAAATCACATGGCCACTTCACAGAATTCTTCAAGAAAGCTGCTCTGTACTGATAAAGATCTTCTCTTCCTTCAAGAAAAAATTTGGTTTCAATATAACTGCAAGGAAATTAGTTCTAAAGAATATTGAAGATCTAAGGAGTGATAAAGCCAAAAATGCACTTCCAAGAACTCTAACAATTCCCTTCACAGGAAGTAGAGTGCATTTGAGGCCTTATTGGCTGATGGAATTCATAGATGACAAAGGTGTAAGAAAATTCTTTAGACTGGATGACCAACTGAGTATCTCTAGCAATGAGACTCTATTGGAAATGCAAGAAAAACTGGATCTATCCGAAGCTGATGAACTTGAATTCCACAAACAACTCCAGAATCAAATAGAAGAAAATGACAGAAAGCTTGGGAAGAAATCCAGACCATCAAGGATATAGAAATCATCTGCTCAGTCTAGAGGAGCACCTTAATAATGATTGTGAGAACTCTTTGTGCACTTTGCTTTATCCAATTTTTAATAAATAATGTAGCACTCATCAGTTTCATCTATTATATCTCAATCTGTATTTTTAGAGTGTTTTGTTATCATCAAGTTTCTCTTAATTTATGGCTACAATTCTAGTAGACATAAATTGGGGGAGATTGTTAGGATAAGTTAAACAAAATACCTTAGTAGATTTAACTTAGTGAAAATTGTAGCTCTCGCTGGATGATTTAATATAGTCCCGATGGATGAACTTTATAGTCCTGACGGATGACAATTTGACATCCATCGAGAGTGTAGCTATGTAACAAATAAGTACTGTAGCATATTTCTGCAAACAATATGTTTTAGTCAAGTAGATTGTATAGGGTTCTCTAAGTCATGATGACTACTAGATTGATATGCAGAATAGGTTGACTAATTGTAAATATGAAGATATCTTGTAATTCTATATAAGTGAAATAGAGTCAAGTGGCAGGTAGACTCCCAACGGATGATCTACAAGACTCCCGACGGATAATCAACAAGACTCCCGACGGATAATCATCAAGACTCCCGATGGATAACAAACATAGTCCCGATGGATGATCAAATTCAAATAGCTGTTGACAGTGAAAACACATTCACATGCGTTGGGTGTTTGCAAAAGGAATGTGGCAGCCTGTTAAGCAGGATTTTGAGAACAAAGAAGCATTACCATTTCCATGCAATTATGAAGATATTCAAAGATTCTGGAATAGAGTAGTGAAATAGCATGGAGTTAGACTAGATATGTTTTGTTATATTATCTTGTCTTATTGTCATGTAAACTTGGTAATATATAAACCAAGTGTAGCTAATAGAATAATTAACTAAGAAAATACATTTTCTCAGAGAAACAGATAAGGCAACATTTGTAAGAATTTCTGTATATTTTAGTTGTTCAACTTGTAAGCAGTTGCAAGCTATTTAAATCTTCACAAAGTTCTCAATTTGATATATATATATATATATATATCTCTGGTGGATACATTCAAATTCACCAGAAAGTTTTAAATCCTTTGTGTTTTATTACTTAGTGTTTTGATTTCAATTATCTTTGTATTCTGCACTTTAGCAAATCAAACACTTTTATATGTATTAAGTTAGGATATTTTTAAAATCTCAAAAAGAAGCTAGAATTACATTCAACCCGCTTCTGTAATTCTTGTTGTATTGTTAAGGAATAACAAGAAGTGAGTTCTCAATAAGTCTAATTGACTTATCGACAAGTCATTTTAAGACTTCTCGAGTGAGTTCTCGACAAGTCAATTTTTTGACTTCTCGAGGGACTTCTCGATAAGCTTTATTATGACTTATCGATAAGTCATTATAGAGTTCTCTATAAGTGTTAACTCACAGAGTTCTCCACAAGTAGAATTTTAGACTTATAAATAACTAAGATCTGAAATAATTTAGTTCAATAAATTATTTTGGTAAATTACTCTTGATAAATTTATTATGATTTTATTTGGATTTATTCATATAAAAATTGGAAACAATTCAGTCCATTTTGGACAAACTGAGTATTTATTTGACATCTCGACAAGTTAGTTTTAGTTCTCTAAAAGAGTAAATTAAAATGACTTGTCGATATGTAATTCTCTTTTCAAAATGACTTCTCGATAAGCAAACTCCAAACGTTTATTTTTGAGTTCTCGATAAGTCATTTATCTTTTACTATAAATACTCAGACATCTCGACATAGACATACTTACCCCTTCGAGAACTCTAAGTGACCTAGAATTTTCAATTCCAAACCGATTTCTCTCTCATTTCAAGCTCTTTCTCTCTCATTTTTCTTACCCTTTCCTTCTTACTCAACAACAATGGCACTCAATCTTGTTAGAGCTGAAATCCACAAACAAGGAACTAACTACCTTGCTTTCGCTGATGCTAATCAAGCCCCTAATAGTTTCAAGGGGTTGGTCAAATTTTTGTCAGAATCTTATCTTGCAGGTGCTTTAACTGCTAACCCAAACCTGTACTTGGATGTCCTGAATGAGTTATGGACAACAACTGTAGTAAGGACAATTATGAATGACAACTCTGTGTCCATGGTGGTAACATGTTCAATTAAAGGCCAACAATTAGAGTTCAATGAGCAAGATGTAAATGCAGCTTTGGGTCTTCCAACTGCAAATCTGGTGGAGGTGCCAACACAGGATGAGCTAGCTGAGTTCATGGATTTCATCAACTATGGTGGAAGGATCAACCTAGCAAATCTGAATAGAACAAACCTGAGGAAGGAATGGTATTTTATGTTTGATCTATAGTGAGGGCCCTCACCTGTAGAAAGACAGAATATGACATCTCAAGTGTGGTACAGAAGCTGGTGTTCTCCATAGCCCACAACAGACACTTGAATGTTGGTCTATTGATCCTGGAAGAACTTGCTACCTGGATAACAATGCCCCTAGCTACAAGAGGTAAGGAAATTTTCTTTCCTAGATTTATTATGTCTACTTTAAATCATAAAGTATCAGACATACATTTGCTTAATAGTATAGACAACACAAAAATAGGCAATTGTAAGCAAGTGTCCAAAATTATATTTGGCTCACTTATTATAAAGAACAAGGTAACTGTAAGTCTAAAGATCACTCCATTTATGATGGAGAGGTTTAAGACTTACCCTTACCCCATGCCTGACATGAGATCAAATGCACAATCTAGTGCAACTATGTTCCCTGAACCTGTAGAAGTACAAATATAGGACAACCAACATGGGCCTTCCCAAGTTGAGACCACTTCTTCTATACCACTAGAAGCTAGGAAACCAACTACTTCATCCTCTCAAAAGGGTGAAGTGAGTAAAAAAAGAGAAAGCAGGAAAACCTGACAATCATGAATGAGAGTGGTGAGGAACAAACACCAAAAAAGTCACCCTTGGTCAGAAAACCAAAGAAGGCTAAAAACTTAGAGCTAACCACTCAAGCCACCTCTGCATCCTGCCAACAAGATGTAGTTGTAACACATAGACTTAAACAGACTCTAGGAGCATACTCTCAACAGGGTGTCTCTATTGAAAAGAGCATTAGCCTAAATGCACCTTGTACTGAGTCTGCACAACCATCACTTGAACAAATTCAAGTGTATGGAAGGAGAAATAAGGATGGCATACAGAAGGAGAGCACATCCCTTGAAGCTCCCTCATCTATTCAGGGGGAGCTGCCAACACTCACTTTTGAACATCAAATTCTTATCTCTAAAATTTCTTCTTCTTACACAACACTTGAATCCAATTCCCAAGTGCAACCCCACTCAAGTGACTTGGTTCAAGAAACCTTGCTCACCACCCATACCCCAAATCTAGATGGAGAGAGTCTACTTGCTGGGGTAGACCTTGATGACACCATCACAAACATGGGGGTTCATCAGTTTTTACTGAAGATCCCATGGTGGTTACAAATGCACCTTTATGTGCAAATTAGCCTTCACTTGCTGTAAGGTTTAAGGGTAGTTGTAACGCCCCCAAATCCGGGGTCAGAGGATTTGGTCGTCACTATAAAATCTCAATCCAAAATAACCCGTTAAATCAAAATGCAAATGTCAGCGGAAGATATTTAGCATCTATGACCCCAAACTAATCCAAGATCTTTTAAGGTTACAGTTCTAGAAACAAGAAATCCAAATTCCATAAATAATTTTTTCACTTTCTTTTAAAACTCTTTTTAACAATTCCAAACCTTAAAACTTAACCTGCTAGTATAACTTCGAAAAGAAGTATACTAGGCCCAAATACAATACACAACTATAATATAATATAATATAAACAACTTTTCACAATAGAACTTACACTAGATCGCAAATCCTGGACCAACCACCTTCCAAAAGCTTCTTCTTTGCTTCCTCGAATTACGCGGCTAAACAACGCAAGTTAATCCTCACTGGAGGTTAAATTTGAAAACAGGCAAGTATGAGCGAAAGAAATGCTCATCAAGATCATTATATTATATATATGGTCGTTTTGATATAAAACTGACATCTGTAATAGGGCAGAACATTTGAAATCATAATTGCTGAATCAGAAAATTTATTAAAGAATCGAATAATTGTTTTTCACTGTACTCAAAACTCTTTTTGATATTTTTGAGCGAAATGCTTCAGCAATACTTTGGATCTTGACGAGAATAAAACTCGTAAAACAGTGTTTACGGAAATATCGTAAACAACAATAACATGAAACAATGATTATTGACTGAATCATATACTTTATTCAAAACCGAACTCTTGATATTAATACTCATATTATTGTCATATCAAATTAGATATCAATATGAACATTGATGCTAACAACATCCCATACTGAAGTCAACATTAATCATCTATACTAATACCACCTTTGATATTTAACAACAACCTAAATATCCACATCAAGCAGAAACTGAATCAAAACAGCATTTTACCTTTTATCCAGAACAGAAACAGTTGATAAATCATTTATTCTATGAATATAAAAAATGATTTGATAATTTAGATTGGGATCATTCACCGACGGATGTACTATCACATGCTGATCAGCCCGTGTGATAGCACTGGTTCATGCTTCGTAGAAACATGTCCCCAAAAGCACGAGTACTCAAATAAAAAGGCAAGATACCTGCCTGTGGCAAAAATTATGTCATAATATTTCATATGACACTTAGAAATAGCCCTCCGCTGGACTGTCCGTCCCGGTCACTTACAAAATTATGATCCAATCTTAAAACCTTTTATTGAGAAGGGTCATAATACTCGACACCCTTATAAAATTTTATTCGCCCATTTACTTGGCAGAAAACTCAAAACAACGTCATCTTTCTCAAAATCCAAAATATTTATAAATCCGATAGTTGGATAAGTAAAACACTTGACTATTCTGAACATAGAATAACAGATAAGTACTTGCATAAACGGAATCATTTATTTCAGTGATATGTAAAATATTTATCTATTCAAAACTGAGAATAGGGAAAGCAATACTTGCATAAGAAGATTTAAAATAAATATCACTTGAATAATAAGTGATGATAGGGATACTTGCCTTTGGTTTTTAGCAGTTAGTCACACTCGCAATAACACAATCCCTTATTTTGACATCTTATGGCATCACCATCTTTTATTTCAACAAATCTCTGATCTACTGCTCATGCAGTGCTACAAACCCGATATTCCATATTATTCAACCCTGGTCTTCATCCATTCCATCTGGTCTTGATCGTCTTGAAAGACTCGCATCTATAATTAAAAGATACAACTTTAATCGTCTAAACGATAATAACTCGACGAACTACGCGTCAAAACCCTATTGTCTACCCATACGATAGCCCACACATAAAGAAGACAGCCAATCACAAGACTATTGACCCACGTACGCACATAATTCACATAGAATGTAAACACATAACTCACATATCACATAATTCATATAACACATGATTCAGTTTGTCAAAAGATTCGACTCGGTACGTTTAAAACTGAAATCGGGTCAAAAAATATGATTTATCGATCAAAATCAACTAAGAATGATTTATAAAACAAGCGACCTTTTGAAAAAAAAAGAATTTGGGTCTCGAAATTATTTTTAATGAAAGCGGAATATTTTTCTGAGTCTATACGCGTTCGTTTCGTATTAAAAGGACGAACGGTTTATTTTCTATGAATAAAATAAGAATAAATCAATTAATAATAATATTAATTGATTTTTAAATACCTAACTATATTTTTAAAAGCTCAAAATAATTTTTAAATCATTATTTAGGAAAAACCAGAATTAAAAATGATTTTTTCATAATTTTTGAAATTAAAATACAATTAATACAAATTATCTAAATAAACTGTTAATTATCAAAATAATTAATCAATTTAAATGAATAAAAATTTTCATATTTTTAAAAATAATAAAAGAAAATAATTTTTGGAATTTAAAATAATTAAGTAAATAATTTTTAGGATTTGAAATAATAAGGAAATAATTTTTGAAAATAAAAGAAATGATTTTAAAAATTGAAATTGAATTTTGAATTAAAATAAAAGAAAATTTGGCAGAAACAGAATTGAGATGGGAAATTTGGGGAAAAACAAATCAAAAACGGGCCATTCTAGGGTTTAAAAATGGGCCAGCTATCCCAGCCGGGTAAATAAGAACTCGCCGGATTTCTGCCCGGAATCCGGCCGGCCAGAAAATCCGGTGAGTCCCGATTTGTCCTTAAAACGATTCTATTTTGATCGTTTTTCAAACTGATTTTGCACCACATCACAACAGCTACTCAGAATCAATAACATCGCATTATAACGATCTGTATGACTCTATTTTCAATCTAAAAACGAAGAACAACGACCAGTAGCCATTAAAACCGGCGAGAAGCTTTCCGGAGAAGAATCTTTTTTCCTTCATTTTTCAACAAAAATTAACGCTATATATGTCAAAATCACGCTTACAACCTCTATAATCTCATCACATCCTTATAAACAACAATCAATTAAGAATAGACTTAGAAATTTGAATCAAAAATTATAACAAAAACCAAAGTTCGGTTTTAACCGAAATCAAATCAAACACATACAAACTACATACCAAAATGAAGCTCGAATCCCCTACAATCTAACATAATCAACCAAATAAACCAATAATCAAAATCAAGCTCAGATATCGGGATTAAAATCGATTCAAACCAAGAACTCGTTTTTAGTAAATACTCAACCTTAGGCTATGATCTTGGTGTCAAAACAACGGCCTTGTCACGAGGTTTGATTTGGTATAAAGAACTCCAGCAACCGATTACTGAAACTCCTGGAATCAATGAATTTGTCACGAGCAAACCCTCACCCCCAAATTCTCTATTTTCTGATTTTTATAATATTTTTTTGTTGTAATTTCTGAAAATAAAATAAAATAAAATAAATAACTCTGCTATTTATATTATCTATAAAATAAATACCCGAAAATCAAATAAGGGTGTTTTTATTCCCATAATTGAAATAATTAAGCCCCAAAATCATAATTACGGGGAATAATTTTAAAAACGATAAAATATAAAATTTGTATCTAAATTTCCCGAAATTTGTGAATAATGCAAAGACGCAGAAATACTGGGTATTTGAAACATGAATGATTTTATATAAAAAAAAAATAAAAACATGGATTTTGTGGGGTTTGACGTCCCGATGAGGTCTCGGTCCGTTTATTTTTGAAAAAAAAGATACTTAAATTAACAGAAAAACCGAACACGTATAAAATACATTCAGATGCACATAACCGTGATAAAATGAATACCTCGATAAAGATGCTAATAAACACACGTCCAAATTACGGATCGATTAATTTAAAACACATAACCAGTATCCCATTGGATCATATCGGATCCGAAAATACATTACTTAGTCACTAAGTAACTATAAAAACGAAACAATTTAATATCAGATTTGGATAATTATCAAAACTGGGCTTCTTATAAAATACTTTATACGAAAATAATGTAATAATATCCCGCTTTTCGAGAATACGGGTTTTGTTGTTTTATCAAAACGATTGTTGTATCGAAAATTTTGCGCCGGAACGCGTACGGGTCAAACCGTAATCCGGATTGAAAAAGTTTAAACACGGAAAATGTTTGGAATTACCAGATTAGGTTAGGAAGGAGTTTTTGGAAGAGTTTTGGGTTGTAAAAATGTAAAAACAGTTGAAGTTGGACGATTCCCGGCTTTATAAAATAGTTTTGTAATTACTCAGAGAATAATTAATACATCCATAAATCATTATAAAATCATATAACATTCCAAAAATTACCAGAAAAATATCACTATTATCTATATTTTATTTTGCACATATAAAAATTAGTATACTCAAAGAATATCACATATAAACATCCAAAACATCACTCCAATTACCAGATAATTCACCAAAATTCACATAAAATCACTTAAATAATTTTAAATAATAATAATTATAATATTTGAAAATATGGGATATTACAGTAGTACTCCTGAGGGGGAGCTATCTAAATTCTCTCCAATTCAATTGGAGGTTCCTTTTACAGGAACAACTCCCCTCACAACCCTAGCTGAAGTTGTTCTAACAATTGAGGCTAGGAGTACAATTGCCAATGACACTGCTATGGGAGAGGCAAGAACATCAAATTCATGTGACAGTGCTCTGCAAGAAGCACAAGGGTTTGAGGTTGGTGCACATGACAGTAACCCAGCCAAATCCACTCCAATTCAACTGGAGGTTCCCACCACAAGTGGAGAACAACACCCTATCATAAACACAGTGCAAATTGTGAGTCAAACTATGACTCCTGTCACAGGCGGTTCTATTACTCTATCACCTTCTCACCTTACCAATCAACCTTCCACCTCTCAACCACACCTCATCTCACAATGGCTACAAACCACTAAAACTCAACTTGCAACAGTAGATGATCTTGTTGAGCAAATTTCTGTACTAGCCAACATCTCACAGCATCTTTTAACCTCATATATGAGCAATCAAGACTATTAAGCCATTCTGCTAACATACAATGAAGAAGTTGAACAACAAAAAATGTAGATGCTTGGTTATCTAAGGACTTTTCTCTGGAAATGGATCAGGTCCTGGCCAGGTTTAGAGATGAGTATATCACCATATTGGGGAGCAATGCCAAGGTCCTGACTTCACAGGATGTCTATGATGCATTCAATGAAGTATACAAAGCTCAACTCAAGACTTTTCACCTGTTTGGTAAAGCTGTAGTACTGAAGCTGATCTGTCATGAAGACAAGATTAGGAAGATGGTGAGAGATAAGATAGATGAAATTATACCTTCTCAAGTCAAGATCACTTCTAAATTTCAACATTTTGCTGATCAAATGGCAAGATTTGATCTGACTTCTGTGGAAAAAGATGTCAAAAATCTCAGACAGTCTGTCATTGCTCTGCATGAGGTGGTTCAACAACAAATAACAAGCTCAAATGATACAAAGCTCAAGTTGAACCAGCTATACCAAAGCAGATATGAGCCTTCTGCACTACTCAAGGATGGTATCAAACAAGCTGTGGTAGCAACCTTTGGATCCTCAGTAGCTTCAAGCTCTCAACCACCTACTTCCATATCTACAAATCTCCACATTCAGGCTCTTCAAGGCCAAGTTTCAACTTTGCAGTTCTCCAATGACAAACTCACAGCTCAAGTGCAAGCTTTCAATACTCTAGTGTAGAGCCAACATGCAGGCATACAGATCTTGGTGGACTCCCACAAGCATTTACAAATGCAGAATTTTGTGACTTTGGGAGCCGTCATGGGCAAGCTCAATATTCCATTGCCTGCACTTCCTGAGATTGTGAGGCCAGAATTACCAACTCTCCTACTCATGCATGTTCCCAAGACTAAGGGGGAGATAGAAGCTAGGATTCAAAAATCCAAGAATGCTGGTAAATCGAAGGAGCCTATCACATCAACTCAACATGGTCAAAGTTCTTCACAAGCTCAACAATTCCAAGATGTGGGAAAAGACAGACTCAAAAAGGCTGCAGAAGGACCAAATCAAGATCAAGAATTCAGTGAACTTTTTGCAGTCCTGAGGATGTCTCTTCAAAACACCTACATCACCTACAAAAGAGCATTGGCCAAGACCATCAACTCCATTAGGGCAGTGGTTGTGAAAGTTGATAACTATTTGCAGAAAATGATTGTTGTAAATATTAATGATGATGGTGTGGAAAGATGTCTTCAGGTGTCTCTTTCAAATCTTAGGACTCTAAGAGCATCTGAGCTGGATGTAGTGATTGACATGGTACATGTAGTCATCACAGAGGATACCCAATTGCTTCATGAACTCAAAAAGGTTCAAGCAGATGCTTTTACTGAAGCTTATCTATATCCAAGCAAGGGGATGGCCTACATCTGCTTTCAGATGAAGAAATGCAAGATATTCAATGTTCCTAAGAACTGTGTTAGAGGGAACATGAGGCTGATTATGACACTTCAATCTGATCTAAAACGCAAAAAGAACAAGAAAATTGAAGATGAAGAAATGATCAGAATTCTTAAAAGGTACCTTGTGAATGCTGATACCATGTTGCCAAAATCATAATATAACTTAAAAGATGACAAGGATGATGATGAGCAGAAGCATGATGAACAAAAACCTTTTGGCTCAAATCCAAGTCAATCTTCAAGAGCAACTGGCAGCAATGACAAAAAGCAAGATGAGAAGAAAGGTGATGACAAGAAGAAAGGGGATGAAAGGAGAAGGAAGAAAAGGCAAGATGGCCCAGAACCACAATAACAAACCCCAAAAATCCAAATTAACCAAGCTCAACCTTTTAAGCCAATAAACTCAATTACCAAACCACATCAAACCTCAAAGTCTAAATATTTGTACAAACAAACTGCCAACACTTTTCTGAAAATACCAATCACCTCAAGCCAAACATCTCTCAAGAAAATCTCAAACCTACCTTCTGTTAAACCATCAACCAAAATTCACTACAAGTTTGTTGGGAGGAAACCAAAGAAAATGCAAGTGACTGAGAGGGCCATCTGGAATTGTTATAATCAAAGTAACTTTCTACCTCTAAACTGGTGCATCTCAGATGAAGACTACTTTCAACAATTAGCTGAAGAAATGGTCAGAGTTTGGGTTGTAACACTAAGGGAAGTAAGAATCTACTATCAGGATGGATCCTTCACATTTTTTGGCAGCAATCTAATGGACACCTTTTCACCCACAGAGATCAAAAGAGTGATAAGCTTACTGAAGGATAAGGATACTACAACTAAGGCATGGAGATCGGTTTTGGCTAAATGGTTGGTAGAAAGGGAAGAAAGAAGAGCAAAAAATAAGGATGAAAGTAAGGAGAGGAAGAGAAAGTATGATGAGGAGATAAAAATGTACATTAAAAAATCTTAAGATCTCAAGGCAAAAGGAATGAGCAGAGTTACCAAGGATGGACAATTTCTAAATGTCAAAGCTAGCAGATTCTCAAAATTTAGGATTGATTTATTGAGGGTTACTCATTACATGACAAAACTCAAAATTATGGAAGCTTTAAGAGGAAAACCAATCATAGAGGAACTGGAAATACTTGTAAACTTAAAGGACCTTGTTAGAGAAGAAACAGGAGATGAGACATTTATCTGATGTATGTATTTGTCAAACTCAAGAAATCACCTACTGTATAAATGTTATATTTCTGTCAATTTTTGTGTAAAGTTTAATTGTTCATTGTAGCTTGGTGTTAGTCTTGTTACCAGGAATGAATTTGTGATATGCAATATTCTCACAAATTGGGGGAGATTATTGTGCAAGACATGCCTGTATTATAACAAGACTAAGTCAAATTGACAGCCCTAAGTAAGTTGTATGATAATCTAAGTTTGCATTTTATATTGTATCACTTAAGTCTGTAAAGGAGTAAATAGATTAGACTAGAGTATTTTTCTGTAAACAGTCTCAAGCCTAAGAATAAGCTCTGGAAGAATATCATGAGGATCATGCCTCAGAGAAAATGTGAAGAAGCTTGGAGTTGAATAAATCTGTTTTGGAAAAAACATTCGAAGTCAAGAAATCTACAAGTCACAGATTAAGTCTTACAGAGAAGTCATTCGAGAACTCCAGAATGACTTATCGAGAAGTCAAAAAATAGCTTATAGAGAAGTCTCAGAGATATTGACAAGCCAAAATAAAAATATGAAGATTGAAGAAATCGACAAGTCATTTATGTATTAGAGATGTAATAACCCCAATTTTTGGAATTTTTGAAACCCTTATGAATAGTGTTTTGCTGATTATGCTGAATAAGAAAACTTTTCATGCCACACTATGTGGGGGTTCTTTTATTGATCTTCTGGGATATTATTAGTACTCTATGTGGTATATAAGTGTATGTAAAGATCGTCAGAATCCAAATCCGAACACTTTGATTTTTCCCGAAAATCCACCAGATATCGAAAGAATTGAGTATAAGGTAACAGGATAAAAAGGATTTAAATTCAAGGATTTTAATAGAGGATCATAAAAGGAATATAATGTATTGAGAAAAGTTAAGGGAACCTAAGTAATAAGATCCCGTGTATGATCCCTCAAACGAGAAACGAGAATGAAAGATAAGCGAACCGTATAACAGATCAGCGGTCATTAGGCAAACAACTAGAAGCTAATCAAAGAGATTAGAGGGGATGATGTCATCCAACCAATGAGAAGAGGGCAAGTAAGGGATGATGACATAACAATGTGACATAAGCATGACATAAGGGAAGGAATTGTTGGATGATTATGAACCACACAATAATTACCATGGTAAAAAGGTAAGAAGCAAAACAAAACAAATCAAAATCAACCAATCCAAAAAGAATTCATTTCATCAAAAAATAGAAATTGACTTCTCTTCTTCAAGAACAAGCTCTCGGCTTTTTCTTCTTAAATTAAGGAGGAAAATTTCAAAACCCTAGCTACACACCTTCAAAAATCAAGAGGTTTGTTTCTTTAGCTTCCATAATTCATAGCTTAGATGAGCCATAAGTTTAAGCTCAAGATTCCATGATCTTCATAGCTAATTAATTCACCAAAGATTAGGGTGAATAGTGTTTTCAAATTTTTAACTTTGTGTTTCTTGATTTCATTTGCAAGATCAAGGTTATATAAGGACAGATCAAGGTTCTTTGAGGCTCCCTAGTAACTTTCCACCCTCCAAGAAAGGTATAAATCCTCTCACCCTTTAGTAATGAGTTTGAATGTTGAAGTTTGGAGATGGTTTGGATGGATGAGTAGTAAATTGAATGTTAAGCATGATTCAAGCTTAATTGTTAAGTAGTTTAGTTGAATTTGGAGATGTTATAATATATGATTGGATTGAGATCCTTGAGCTTATTATGACTAAAATCAGTAGCATTGATGTGTATCTTGAGTTGTTATTGATTGGTAGTTGGATTGATATGAATTGGAGTGTTTTAAATTTGAGAAATCGCGTAAATATAGCCGTCGTAATGTCCGATTTACTTTAGACTGTTTTTATTCTTAACATTAGGACCCGTAAACTCACTGCTAGATTTTGATTATTGCCATGATTAGATAGTTCATTTTACGAGCTTCGTTTTGATATGTAGTTCATTTGATTCCGATGTACGGTTTAGGAGAAACGGCCGTTTTAAGTAACGACGTTTCGCGACCGAATCATTACCCCTCGCCTTACTTTGAAACATAGGTTAAAGACCTAAAAAAGATTAATTGGAGTATGAAACAATTATGTAAAGTGTATTAGGCAGTTGGTAAGACACTCGCGAAAGAATCGCCTTAAAACTCGTAATGGTTAATTTATTAAAAAATGGTGGAGCCGAGGGTACTCGAGCGACTTAAGAGAACCAGTAAGCGCAAAGCGAGCGCTAGAGTCTAAATTGGTTAAAGAATAGGTTTATAAGTGACTTTGGTTTAATTCCAACTTATATGTTGTTTATAGGTTACCAGACTCGTCCCAAGCCATTTGTAAACCCCAGTCGCTCAGGCAAGTTTTCTATCCGTTATACTGTTGTTGTGATGTATACATTTGTACATGCATTATCTTGTGATAGATGCATAATGGTTATTTAGCAAATTCTTGTGATATATTGTAGCATGTGATATGGTATATATGCATGCTTGTTTCGTATTCTTGATACATATATCTGTTGATTCAGTTGATAATATCTATGCTAGAGATAAGCGGTAATTTGCATATACCCTTAGTATAGGGGACCCAAAGGTAATCATTTTTCTAAAACCGGGAGTCGATGCTCCCGAGTATAATATATATATATTTATATATATATATATATGAATAGTTTTAAAAACTATTATTCGAATAAGGTTTATTCGATAACTTTATTTTATTAATGAATATTATTTTGAATATTCATTCGAGGGCATATGACTCCGTTTATTTTGAATATTCATTCCAGGGCTTACGACTCCGTTTATTTTATTAGTGAATATTATTATTTGAATATTCATTCGAGGACTTATGACTCTGATTATTTACTAATTATTATTCTTTATTTTATTAAAGAATAATGTGTCGATAATCAAACTTACTTTTGTTGGATTTTAATCGCAGCGGAGGCATGGTAAAACACTTTTACACATATAAAATCCAAATAAAAGCATATAAATCGTGATTAAAATATATGAATCAATTACTAACCTTTAATAGCGATCCAAAAGCAACGATCGGAGATCCTTAGCAGCTGCTCCTCAAACGTGAAGCACTCCACCGGTATCCACCAAGAAAACGACGTTAAGGAGGAGGAGGAGGTGGAGAGAATTAGGTTTTCTAAAAAATTTGGGTTCGTGTTAGAATCAAATTAGGGTTTATAATAATATATTTATAGGCAAAATTTTCAGCTGAAATTTTCCCATAAAATATTATTATTATTAACCCATTTATTATTCTCATTAATAATTAAAACACCTTTTAATTATTAATCCTTTTTCTAAACACTTTAGAAATAATTCTCTCTCTTGATTTAATTTCCAAAAATTAAATTCTTAATTAATAATATTAAGAACTTTTCTTAATTAATTTATAATCAATTAAATCTCATTTAATCAATTATTAAATTTGCCAATTAATTATTTATTTCATAAATAAATAATTATCAGCCATTATTAATTAATTCCTCCACCATTAAATCATTCTCTTTTTATGGTGTGACCCTGTAGGTTCAATATTAAGCCGGTAGTAGAAATAAATAATAATAAAACTATTTTATCATAATAAACTATTTCAGCATATCGGTTTCCTTTCTTTCCACATCTCATACGGAGTTTGAGGAACAGATTTGGAAGGCACCTTATTCAGTAAATATGCTGAGGTTTCCAATGCATAACCCCATAGGAATACTGGAAGATTTGCATAGCTCATCATGGACCGAACTATGTCTAATAAAGTTCGATTTCTCCTTTCAGATACCAATCTGGAGGCGTCCACTGGGAGACTATACCATTTACTTTGAGATAATCCAGAAACTCTCCATTCAAGTATTCACCACCTCGATCTAATCGAAGAATTATAATACTATGTTTGGTTTATTTCTCCACTTCATACTTATACTCTTTGAACTTTTCAAAGGCTTCAGACTTGTGTTTCATCAAACACATATCCGAATCTAGATCTATCATCTATGAAAGTAATGAAGTATGAAAATCCACCCATGGCTTGCGTAGACATTGGTCCACATACATCTGTGTGTACCATTCCTAGCAAATTTGCAGCCCTCTCTCCATGTCTACTAAATGGAGACTGCAGTGCCACAATGAAGTGAGATTTTCATCATCCCTTTTCTTTTATTAGTTTGTTCAATCTGAAGTAAATTATGTCACATTTATACAGACCATTATTTAAAGTACCACGTCCATAAAGAATATTATCTCTAAGAATAGAACATTCATTTTTCTCAATAATAAATGAAAATCCAGCCAAGTCTAACATGGGAATAGAAATAATATTCCTTACAATCGAGGGAACAAAATAACAATTATTTAAAACAATAGTCTTGCCCGTAGGCATATGTAAATGAAATGATTCTACATCTTTAGCAGCAACTCTTGCTCCATTTCCCATCAGTATAATCACCTCCTCTTCCTCAAGAGTCCTACTTCTCCTTAGTCCCTGCAACAAATTGCAGATATGAGAACCACAGGCGGTATCTAATACCCAAGTAGAAATTTGATTTAATGACATATTCACTTTTATCATGAACATACCTGAATCAGAAGCGGTAGTCTCACTACCCTTCTTCTTCTTCAATTCTGCAAGGTAAACCTTGCAGTTCCTCTTCCAGTGCCCCACCTTGTTACAGTGAAAGCAAACAACTTTGCTCTTGGGGTCTTCAGCTTTTGGTGGAACCGGCTTTTCTTCACCTACTTTCTTCTTCTTGGAAGGGTTCCTCTTCCTTTTCTTAGGATTGGAACCTTCACCAATTAGAAGAACAGAACTCTTCTTAGGGGGAAAATTCGATTCCGCAGTCTTCAACATGTTGTGGAGTTCAGGCAGGCTGACATCCAACTTATTCATGTGAAAGTTCACAACAAACTGCGAGAACAAACTCGGAAGCGATTGCAAGACCAAGTCTTGGCTCAGCTCCCCATCCATGGCAAAACCAAGTTGTCCAAGACGTTCAATCAAATTGATCATCTTAAGTACATGGTCATTCACAGATGATCCCTCAGACATCCTACAACCGAACAGCTCCTTCGATATCTCATATCGAGCTGTCTTCCCTGCCACATCATACAACTCTTGTAGATGTATGAGGATAGTGTGAGCATCCATATGCTCATGTTGCTTCTGTAGCTCAATGTTCATGGAAGCTAGCATGATGCATTGAGCAACATTTGCATCATCTACCTACTTTCGATACACAACATGTTCATCATTATGTGCATCACTTGCAGGTTTAGTAGGCTTAGGTGAGTCAATCACGTATTCCAGCTTCTCAATCCTGAGAACAATTCTCAAGTTTCGAAGCCAGTCAGCATAATTAGGACCAGTCAACTTGTGAGCATCCAGTATGCTCCTGAGTGATAGTGCAGAAGACATAATGTATATTGTAAATCTGTAAATGATAAACACATAACAACACTTAGCAAATATTCAATTTCATTTTAAAAACACTATATGAATCGGGTCTTTATTCATAAGTGGCTCCCACTAGTTTATCTAATTTATTCAACCCCCTACGTGAAAAATTAAGCATTCATAATGCTAGTGGGAATAGGGATCCTACATTCCATTACACAACCCCGGCTGTAGCACGAACCGCCATGTAATATTCAATAGGCAGACAACTCTTGTCAATTACATCTTATGTTATTCCCTAATCAAACTTTAGCCTCTTGAATAATTGAGTCACGGCTGTGGCACGACAAACTCAATATTCTAAGTCAAGTCTAACCCAGCATTCCGTACAATTGAATCAGTCTCCAACGGCCCACGGCTGTGGCACGTACCGACCTTTAGATTCTAATTCAATGTACACATCTCTATGTAATAGACAAGTATTTCTTATTTCAAAATCAAAGCCCTCGGCTGTAGCACGAACCGACAATGATTTAAAAATAAGAACTACTTTCTATCATGTTGGAAGGCTATGACCGACACAAGCCTGTTGTATCATTGGCCAATTACTACTTGATATTATTTAATTTTAGAGGGATTATATTACGTTACAATCATAATCATATTATAAAGAGATTCTTCCTTTTAAATTAAATATTTCAAATCAATAATCAATAATCAGATAATTCCCAGATCGGGTGGAGCATTGTCAAGAGGCGTCACTTAATAACCCTTTCTTATAGATAGAAATCTGTTGTTGACAGAATCATCCTTTCTCTCATATCGAAAATTCATATTCAATTACGTGTTTCATAAACACAAGAATCTCATGATTGTATTCATAATATTATTATTAAGGTTATGAAACAATTTCACTATACTAGGTTGTCTAACAAACGCCTTATGTTCATTTAAGTTCACCTAAATCTATCATCGCATGATAAACTAAGCATATATCACATATATCAACATGAATAAACATCAAGGTAGGCATGTTACATCATCTAGCATATTGGTCTAAGCATTATACATCTCTATGTATCACATGAAGCATTTAAAAGCAGTTAAAATAGTTAAAAACAGCTTTAAAACACTTTCGGAAATATAAACAGTTCAAAACTTTTATAAAAACTAAAATTTGATCACTCCATTAGATCCGTCTCGGAAAAACGAATCCAACGATATATTGCACGCCCAAAACGGAGTTACGAAACTCCCAAAAAATCAAATTTAATGTGGACAGACGGGCTGTAACGCATTACAGGAACGCGTTACAAGCCCTGTAACGCATTCCGGTGATGCGTTACAACCCTTTTAAGCCATTAAAAGGTGTAACGCATTCCGTGAATGCGCCACAGGGTGTAACGCATTCCCGGAATGCGTGACACCCTTTCTTCTGCGTTTCTCCGCCTGTCAGAACAGCCGCCGTCTTTGTCTTTCTCGAACTCCGTGCAGCCGTACCTGACTTTTGTGTCTGTTCCTTGCTTTGCTTCCCGTGCCATCAGTCAGACAAGCAGCAGATGCATAATATATATATGCTTACAATTTATATATATATATGATTATTTAATTACGAATTTAATTGCAACAACTTCAAAAATTCATAATAAAAAATCTATACATCATAAAATTATGAAAAAAATACCCAGACGATCTACAATACTTGTAGAACCCAGATCAACATTCAAAATTATTCTGAGAAACGATTTCTCATCAGACATAATTAATCCATAAAATAACTTGTAAAAATCATAATTAATTCATACAAGCACATAAAATTCTGAAATTTTTACCACATATCTATATGCATACAACCTATGCTCTAATACCATTATTGGATTTTAATCGCAGTGTAGGCATGGTAAAACACTTTTACACATATAAAATCCAAATAAAAGCATATAAATCGTGATTAAAACATATGAATCGATTACTAACCTTTAATAGCGATCCAAAAGCAACGATCGGAGATCCTTAGCAGTTGCTCCTCAAACGTGAAGCACTCCACCGGTATCCACCAAGAAAACGACGTTAAGGAGGAGGAGGAGGTGGAGAGAATTAAGTTTTCTGAAAAATTTGGGTTCGGGTTAGAATCAAAATAGAGTTTATAATAGTATATTTATAGGCAAAATTTTCAGCTGAAATTTTCCCATAAAATATTATTATTATTAATCCATTTATTATTCTAATTAATAATTAAAACACCTTTTAATTATTAATCCTTTTTCTAAACACTTTAGAAATAATTCTCTCTCTTGATTTAATTTCCAAAAATTAAATTCTTAATTAATAATATTAAGAACTTTTCTTAATTAATTTATAATCAATTAAATCTCATTTAATCAATTATTAAATTTGCCAATTAATTATTTATTTCATAAATAAATAATTATCAGCCATTATTAATTAATTCCTCCACCATTAAATCATTCTCTTTTTATGGTGTGACCCTGTAGGTTCAATATTAAGCCGGTAGTAGAAATAAATAATAATAAAACTATTTTATCATTATTTATATAAATTCTCTAATTTATTAAATATGATTAATTAATTAATCATATTTATTCTACATCGTGAGGGATACTTCTCAGCATATCGCGACTATCCGGATAATACGAATTCACTGCTTAGAATACCAAGAACCTATTCAGTGAATAGTTACCGTACAATAAACTCCTTCTACCCTACAATGTCCTGATTAAATACAAGGCATGGATCTTGTGTCAAGCCTATCTAATTTAATCACTTGCTTACCATTTACTATGCTTAGTTCTATGCAAATTAGAAACTCCTTTCTAATTTCATTCACTCTGGCCAGAGATTCCTGAACTAGCATAAGTGGATCAGCCTTGAACATTCACTTCCTTCACTGAAAGGGGTAGATCCTTTATTGATCATACACTATCTTCGTGTACAAATTCCTATACCCAGTATAGCCCTAATAATTATCCCTGGAGACTAAGAACTAAACCAAAGCATAATTCAGTGTACACAAGATGACTATGATGACCTCAATTCTAAGGATACTTGTACAACTATCACTATGTGAACAACTGCTGACACGTGAGTGAACTCCATCAGTTGTTCAGCTGTGCGAGTCATGTTCAGTGAACTTATTCTATAATAAGCACCTACATACTAGCTATAGTGTCACCACACAAATGTCTATGAGAACAAACATCCTTCATAATGAAGCAAGCATAGTATGTACCGATCTTTGCGGATTATTAATTACCAGTTAGTAATCCTATGATCAGGAACTATTTAAGTTTAGAGTTATCGTCTTTTAGGTCTCACTATTATGATCTCATCATAATCCATAAAAAGCTTTACTCTAAACTATGGTATATCTTATTTAAACACTTAAATAGATAGAGCCCGTAATAAAAACAAAACAAGTCTTTTATTAATATCAATAAAATCGAAACAGATAAAAAGTTATTCCTAAATCCTAATACATGATTGGACTTAGGACATATTCCTTTCAACTTTTGATTATTCAAATAAAGATAGTACTTTCGTATAAGTATATCTTTGGTTATTTAATATTCATTGCAAGTATAAGTTTTAAAACTTCTACTTCAATTATTTTTATAAAGATTATTCTTTATGAGAATATTATTTAAATAATAATATTCAGATATTTTCTAATATATTGGGACTGATTTATTTCATTAAATCAGCATTACTCCAAACACTCTTTAAAGTGTTTTCGAGTCTTCAAAATAATTTTTAAAGATTAGGGCGGATCCCAAAACTCATTTTTATATTTAAGATCTTCCTTTTAAAGGGGATTTAAATATTCGCTCAAAACCTGAGGGATCCGGCTCTGTGGTGTAGTTTATATTCGCAACAAGGTTGCTGTTTTGATAAAAGAGTTTTTGATTATTCACCAAAGATTAGGGTGAATAGTGTTTTCAAATTTTTAACTTTGTGTTTCTTGATTTCATTTGCAAGATCAAGGTTATATAAGGATAGATCAAGGTTCTTTGAGGCTCCCTAGTAACTTTCCACCCTCCAAGAAAGGTATAAATCTTCTCACCCTTTAGTAATGAGTTTGAATGTTGAAGTTTGGAGATGGTTTGGATGGATGAGTAGTAAATTGAATGTTAAGCATGATTCGAGCTTAATTGTTAAGTAGTTTAGTTGAATTTGGAGATGTTATAATATATGATTGCATTGAGATCCTTGAGCTTATTATGACTAAAATCAGTAGCATTGATGTGTATCTTGAGTTGTTATTGATTGGTAGTTGGATTGATATGAATTGGAGTGTTTTAAATTTGGGAAATCGCGTAAACATAGCCGTCGTAATGTCCGATTTACTTTAGACTGTTTTTGTTCTTAACATTAGGACCCGTGAACTCACTGCTAGGTTTTGACCATTGCCATGATTAGATAGTTCATGTTACGATCTTCGTTTTGATATGTAGTTCGTTTGATTCCGATGTACGGTTTAGGAGAAACGACCGTTTTAAGTAACGACGTTTCGCGACCGAATCATTACCCCTCGCCTTGCTTTGAAACATAGGTTAAAGACCTTAAAAGGACTAATTGGAGTATGAAACAATTATGTAAAGTGTATTAGGCAGTTGGTAAGATACTCGCGAAAGAATCGCCTTAAAACTCGTAATGGTTAATTTATTAAAAAATGGTGGAGCCGAGGGTACTCGAGCGACTTAAGAGAATCAGTAAGCGCAAAGCGAGCGTTAGAGTCTAAATTCGTTAAAGTATAGGTTTATAAGTGACTTTGGTTTAATTCCAACTTATATGTTATTTATAGGTTACCAGACTCGTCCCAAGCCATTTGTAACCCCCAGTCGCTCATGCAAGTTTTCTATCCGTTATACTGTTGTTGTGATGTATACATTTGTACATGCATTATCTTGTGATAGATGCATAATGGTTATTTAGCAAATTCTTGCGATATATTGTAGCATGTGATATGGTATATATGCATGCCTGTTTCGTATTCTTGATACATATATCTGTTGATTCAGTTGATAATACCTATGCTAGAGATAAGCGGTAATTTGCATATACCCTTAGTATAGGGGACCCAAAGGTAAACATTTTTCTAAAACCGGGAGTCGATGCTCCCGAGTATAATATATATATATATATATATGAATAGTTTTAAAAACTATTATTCAAATAAGGTTTATTCGATAACTTTATTTTATTAATGAATATTATTTTGAATATTCATTCGAGGGCTTATGACTCCGTTCATTTTGAATATTCATTCGAGGGCTTACGACTCCGTTTATTTTATTAGTGAATATTATTATTTGAATATTCATTCAAGGACTTATGACTCTGATTATTTACTAATTATTATTCTTTATTTTATTAAAGAATAATGTGTCGATAATCAAACTTACTTTTGATTATTCAAATAAAGATAGTACTTTCGTATAAGTATATCTTTGGTTATTTAATATTCATTGCAAGTATAAGTTTTAAAACTTCTACTTCAATTATTTTTATAAAGATTATTCTTTATGGGAATATTATTTAAATAATAATATTCAGATATTTTCTAATATATTGGGACTGATTTATTTCATTAAATCAGTATTACTCCAAACACTCTTTAAAGTGTTTTCGAGTCTTTAAAATGATTTTTAAAGGTTAGGGCGGATCCCAAAACTCATTTTTATATTTAAGATCTTCCTTTTAAAGTCGATTTAAATATTTGCTCAAAACCTGAGGGATCCGGCTCTGTGGTGTAGTTTATATTCGCAACAAGGTTGCTGTTTTGATAAAAGAGTTTTTGATTACTTACCCAACACTCGGGAAGTAAAATTCTTGGAACAAGTCAATCCATTAACAGGCATCGCCTAGGAAATATTGGTGAGTTTTCCTTTCCAACTAGATACGACTTCTTGGTGGAGCCGTATCAACAAGTTTCTACTTGGGGAAAGTGGGGATGAGCTTTACGTTTCAGAGTCATGAATTTCATCTGAACTAGGAGTGGCGTAAGTGGTCGAGTGGCGCCGGCCCAGCCTAATTATATTGGCCCAAATGGCCTGGAAGTTCTGCTAAGACGGTCCATTCCTTAGGAGTCCAGTGTTCGGTTGACAAGTAAATCCGACAGGTTCTCCTCTACATGTAGAAAATGGTGGGGTTGTACTACTGCGACTGATCATCGTAAGTGGTCTTCCTGGCGCGACAAACTCCCGTAATGAGTTCATCATCCAATTGGATATTTTTGCAACACTACCCAGAGCACTTCGATAGAAAGGCTACGGCTGGGCGATTGTTAAGTGTTGGCAGGGTCGAGTTTTCAAAATGGTGTTTCCATTGAATGAAGTATCTCGTAACTTCATTTCTTTTGAATGATATTTCAAAGATTGATTCTATACAAGTTATGCCTTGTAGCTTCATATATGTGATGAACTAATTATAACTTGAACGGTGGTAGTTCAAGTAGTATTCGGAAAAGATATAAGTATATTGGAGTATCTTATAACTTCATCTTTTAAACTTATATCTAGTAAATGATTATCTTATGCATGACAAAGATTTTCAGAAAAACGTTGAGACAAGATTAGATATATGAGATCACCTTGCAACGATATTTTTATACAGTTATAAACTGGAACTCTGTGTATATTATACATGGCAGAGGATTTCAAAGATTTTGAAAAGTATATAAGTATATATACTGAATATTTTACGACTTCGTCGCATTAAGAGTTCAAACTTGGTTCATTTCTTCTTGACCAAGACTTTCATGAGTACTATGAGAATGCTCATATATTGTAAATCATTATACATATTATTTTGGTAGGCTTGTTGCTCACCCTTGCTTTCTTCTTTCATCACACAACATCAGATAGACAAGATGAACATGACCAAGCTTCCAATTCGCAAGCGGTTAGAAAATGTTCCGCAGTTTCCTGTAGGCGTTGATGCCGTTATAGCCGAAGTAGGATCTACCAATAGGCTAGGCTTTCAACTTTTGATGTACCAGACTTATGTATATTTATGAATTGTAATAATGGCAAGGAAATGTAAATTTTTTCAGAAACCCTTTTAAGGTGTAATGGCATATAATTGTGGAATAAAGTGACTTGTATTATTTTTTTGGTATTCATCTCTGAGACTATAACTTGTGGTGTGTGTGTATATTGTGGGGTCACAGTATGTAGTAGTTGGTTGTTTATTAAGATTAAGTGTTATTAAGGGAAATGGAACTCGTGACAACCCGGATCCCCGACCCCGGATTTGGGGGTGTTACAAGAGAACTCAGAGATATCGATAAGCCAAAATGAAGATATGAAGATTAGAGATATCGAGAAGTTAATTCTACATGCAAAGACATAGAGATCTCGATAAGCCAAGTTCATTCGAGAACTCTGAGATCTTGATAAGTCAAGATCATACTCGAGAACTCAGAGATCTCGACAAGTCAATTTCATACTCGAGAACTTGCAGATCTCGACAAGTCAATTTCACAATTGAGAACTCAGAGACCTCGATAAGTCACAACAACTATAGAGTAATAAGAGATCTTGATAAGCCATTATACTTATCGAGATATCGAGTTCTCTATATAACAAACTGGAGATCTCTATGTAAACCTCAAGTACAAAATACAGACCAGTTAAATATCCAAGATTGTCAATCAACAAACAAATCAATCACTAATTTGAAAATTCTACAAAAGCAGCTTGAAGAGTACAAGATCAAAGACCAAGATTAACTGACAAAGTAAAGACACAGACATGCACAATTTTCAAAGATACACTAAGCCAGAAATAGAAAGTTTTAGTTAACTTAAAGTGGGGTTTAGTACATGCTATTACATGCTGTGTAAAACCTGTGTTTACTGGTCTATAAAGTAAACACTGAATGCTTTGTTTCAGAAGTAACAAAAATAGATCTAGAGATCTTATAACTCTCTCAAGATAGAAGTTGAGTTCTTAACATAACAAAAACCCACAAATTTGTAGCAAAACACTAGCTTGATTTTTATATAAAATTTAGTGAGTTTTGAAAGATAGTGTGTTCATGTGCATGCTTTATTATTCGTTGTTATTCCCTAACAATACAACAAGAATTACAGAAGCGGGGTTGAATGTAATTCTGGCTACTTTTTCAAGATTTTAAAAACTGTTCTAACTGAATATATATAAGTGTTTGATTTGCATAGTGCGGAATGAAAGGATTATATAAATCAAAATATAAAGTAATAAAAACACAAGCTTTTAAAACTTTCTGGTGGATTTGAATGTATGCACCATATATATATAAATATCAGATGAGAACCCTGTGAAGCTTTGAATAGCTCACAACTGCTCATAAGTTTGAACAACTAAGACTATAGAGAAATGCTTACAGAATACAGCTTGAAAATGTTTCTCTTGAAAATGTGTGTGCTTAGTTTGATAGTTGTTCTACTTGCTACACTTGGTATATATATGACCAAGTTTACATGACAATAAGACAAGATAATAAAACAAAACTTATCTAGTCTAACTCCATGCTACTTCACTACTCTATTCCAGCATCTTTGAATATCTTCACAATTGCATGGAAATGGTAATGCTTCTTTATTTTCAAAATCCTGCTTAATAGGCTACCACATTCCTTTTATATACAATCAACACATGTGACTGTCAAGTCACTATCAACTGCTCTTTTGAGTTTAAACATCCGTTGAAACTTCAATGGATCATCCATTTAGGCCATGAATGATCATCCATTGATGCTTTGAATAATCATCCGTTGAAGCTTTATTTGAGCATCCGTTGAAGCTTTTTGAAGCATACGTTGAGACTATTTTCTAGCCCGTTAACTCCATTTCACTTACACAAGATTTCAAGGCATCATTTATTTACAATTGACCAACCTATCTTGCATATCAATCTAGTAGTCAACATGACTTAAACATTTCTCACAAATCTAGTTCACTAAGCTTATACAAGTATGCAGAAACGTGCTACTAATCTTATTTTACATAAGTTACTCTTTCAACGGATAACGAAGTAATCATCCGTTGAAAGCTACAAAATCACTATGTTAAATCTACTAAGGTATTTTATTTAACCTATCATCAAGTTCACAGCATCTTCCTAACAATCTCCCCCAATTTATGTCTACTGGAATTATAGTCATAAATTAAGAGAAACTTGATGATAACAAAACACCCAAAAATATATAATAAAAAATAGTAGATAAAACTAGTAAGTGCTACAATATTTACTGAAAATTGAACAAAGCAAAGTGTACAAAGAATTCTCACAATCAATTTTCAAGGTGCTCCTCTAGTCTGAGCAAATAACTCTATCTCTTTGATTGTCTGGATTTCTTCCCAAGCCTCCTGTTGTTCTCCTCTATTTGATTCTGGAGTTGTCTGTGGAATTTAAGTTCATCAGCTTCTGAGAGATCTAGCATTTCTTGCATTTCCAATAGAGTCTCATTGCTAGAGATACTCAACTGGTCCTCCAATCTGAAGAATCTTCTAACTCCCTTTTCATCCCAGAATTCCATCAGCCAATAAGGCCTCAAATGAACTCTCTTTCCTGTGAAGGGAATTGATAGAGTTTTTGGAAGTACATCTTTGGCTTAATTACTCCTTAGCTCTTCTATCCTTTTTAAAACCAGTTTCCTTGCAGTTATATTGAACCCAAAGTTCTTCTTGAAGGATGAAAAGACTTTTATCAGAACAGATTGGCTTTCTTGAAGAATCCTGTGAAGTGGCCATGTGATCTCTTTCCCTCCCTTGTATTTGAATACCAGCCTTTCAGGAAGATGTCTATGAGCATCACTCCCTCTCACTTCTTCCATTTCATCTAAGTAGAGGTTTATGTCAGGGAACTCCTTGATATCACAGATGTATAACATATCTCCCTTATTGACTGTAGATTGAGATTTGGTTAGGGTCTTGGATCTAAGAGTCACAGGCTTCACTTTCTTGATTGCTCTAGTCTTTGTCTTCTTTGGCTTGTTGAAGATAGGAAAGTTCAGCTCATGAATTGGCAAACTATCCCAGTCTACTGGCTTATCCTTTGGAATTATGGGCTCACCATGAAAATTTCTAGTTGGATCCACCACCTTGAATCTTCAAATATAATTGAGGGTTTTGATGTCTGGGTTTAAGTTGTAGACTTTTTAGGAATATAGTCTTCCATTTCCTCATCACTAAAGTCCAATTTTCTTTTAGAGGGGAGCTTGTATCTGAATCTTCTTTTCTGTTGAGGATCCTATTGTATTTTCTGATCTTGTGGTTCAACAATTACAGATGGTTGTGTAGAAATCTCTATTGTGGTTTTTACAGCTTGAAGTTTGGCCAAGATAACAGCTTCCTTCTTCTTTTGTTTGAGCTTCTTAGCATCCAGAGCAGCTTGCTTCTTTTCTTGCCTGATTCTTTCATTCTCTTCCTTTTTAGCTTCCACAAACATAGGGTGTCCAGCCACCACACAAATTTCCTTACCATTTTTGTAAATCTTGGCTAATCTTCTTTTAAGTACTGAATCATCTGGATCTTTGTAAAATGTAATTGACCTAGCCAACAGCTTCTTCTCATCTGGCCTAGGTGTTTTATACACAGTATCCATATGATTCTTGTCTGAAAACTTAAAGTAGTTTCTTTTAGGCTTCATGATAAGATTTGCCTTTGGAGATTTTACACAAGAAGTTTTCCCATTTCCAGATAACTCAGACTCAGCTCTTCTATAGAAATCTGCTTGACTTTAGAGTGATGTTTGAAGACTTTGTTTGATTTCTAAATTGACCCAAACTTTTGTTGAATTTCTGCATCTATCTTTCTCCATTTATCATCTAGTTCCTTCTCCACAGTTGCAACATCAAGCATCTTGGGAATTGTCTTTGACTCAAGCTTAGCAGCTGCTATGTGGATCAGATCAATGCTGTCCAATACTGGGGCTTTGGTAGAGTAATTTCTGGAAAAATTACTTGGCTGATTTGTACATTTACCACTTTCTCCCCCTCACTAGATGGCTCTGCTTGACTGACTTGAGATAATGATTTCTCCCCCTTTTTGTTATCATCAAGTAGAGTGGAGGAAGAAGATTGTGCAGCCACCAGCTTTTACAGCAGTTGAGTTTGCTATGCTTGATGTAGATGTATAGCTGTGAGAGAAGCTTCCATAGCAGTCATCCTTTTGTCCAAGGAGTCCACTTTTGTGGCAAGATAAGAGTTCTTCCTTAGCTGTCTCTTGATGTCAAGCATTGTTGCATCTGGAAGTTTAGCATCCAATCTTTTAGAGATGTCCTTCTTTACTTGATCAATCTCAGTCTTGATAGAAGTGACATCCTGATTGTGTTAAAAGCCTTGGATTTGATGTAATTGTAGAGAATTGAGATGTGCCTGTAAGAGCATCCTAGTGCCAACATCTATTATAGATTGAAGAGAATTATTTGTTTCCTTTATTTGATGGATGAGAGTGGTCTTGAAATGTTGAAGATCACATTCCTTGGAGAATGCCCAAGATGGCAGGCCAGATCTAGAGCTAGCGCCTGCTGCTCCCCTATGTCCATGGGCTCTTCACTATCATCACCATCATCTCCAAAAAGATCTTCAGATTCACCAGTGCCATAGTCTATATCATCATCAGCTTTAGGTGGCATGGCTTTGATGGCATCCTTAGCTCTTTGCATGGATTGAGTGGTGTGCACCAAATTTAGCATTCTTTTAGCCTCCTCATTGCCCTGTTCAGCTAGAACTTGATAAGCTGAAATAGGATGAGTAAATGTCTCAGCATCCAGGGAAATAAAATCTATGACAACTTGGTATTCTTTTACTGAAATAGCCTTTCCCTTTCTGCATCACTGACATTCATTGACTCACTTGCAATGATGCCCATCCTTATCACACCTGTACCTGCATTTCTCTCATAATCTCTCTCTTCTTGCATCAAGGGCTCCCTTTGGCTTCCCACCCTCACACCCTCACCTTCACCATCTAAGGTGGGACTTCCCTCACTTACTTTTGCCAGACCTAAATAATTGGTCTGCATTTGTTCACTCATTTTCTCTCCTTTTTCCTGGGAGCAACCCAGCCTCTCACTCATTTCACTCCCTGCTCTCAGTCCTAAGAGTGATTGGGCTACTTGTTAGGTCACACACACACTGTAGAGGGGGGTGAATACAGTGTGTAGTACAATCAAATCGAACTTTAATAACTCAAGTAACAGAAAACAAACTTTATTGAAACAATAAACTCTACTACAGTATGGAACTGTTCTCTCTCAGTGATGAACAAATATCACGAGAGCTGCTAGGGTTACAATGAATAATCTTTTCGATTGTGATAACACTTGTAGTGTAAACCCTATGTCTGTGTTTATATACTACACAGTTACAAGATAATCTCTAATTGATATGGAATTTAATTCTGCTTTCTAAAATATATCAATCAGATATCTTTTCTTCCAAGTATTCTATTCTTCATAGAATTCCTTCTTCATGCATATCTCTTCTTATGTTTGTCTCGATCTTCTTTCCTTTAACCAGCTGCCTTTCTTATCTGAACGTCCTTCAGTACTTAAGTTCTGATATCCATCTTCTGATGATTATCTCCTGATAATATAAGTACTGATATCCTTAAGTCCTGACTTCCAATAAGTACTGATTTATCCTGTTTAAGTAAGATCTGAAAACTAAACATAAATCACATTATCCATGACATTATCAATCTTTAACTTCTGATAACAACTTCAGTCTGTATTCATATCAGAATTTAAGTAGTTGTAGATCTTGACTTGGCTTCATCTTCTGATCTCTCTGATGTCAGGAGTTGTTCTGAGATAGTTCTTCAACAAACATCTCTCAGCATATCTGAGTTCATCAATCATCCTCCTTTTAGCATCTTTAAGTTCTGTAGTATCTTCACCAATTTGAAAGATTGCAGCCCTGAGATCATTAATTTTAGCTTTCTTTATGTCCTGATCCAGTCTGATCAAATATGCCTTGTCAGACTCAAGATTGAATTCCACAGCCCTATAACCCAGAAAGGTAGTTATGATCTTGGCAGTGTCGGGCTTCATCTCAACAATATCACCCTTGTGATTTCTGTACTTTGGAAGATATGAGCTGTCAGACTTAACAGAATAAAGCTTTTTCTGTTTCTGAATTTGACTCTTCAAAAAGTTTGCAGCACTTTCTGTTATTTTGTCATTCACTTGAAGTAAGAATAATACATGTTCCAGTTCTTCAAAATATTTCAGTGGAATGGCATTTTCCCTTATATGATAAACCCTACCATCTGTCATGAAGTACAACAAGATGTGTTCCTTCAAGTAGGTATGGTAAACTATTTGTACAGATTCTAGTTGATTCAATCTCTCAGGAGTTGCTCCAATACCTGGTTCACTTAAGGAAGTTGGATCATTGGTTGTGTTCTGTATTCTTCTTTCATCAGCACTTCCCAATCCAGTTTTATCTCTTACTTCCTTTCCAGTAACCACTCTTGCTTCAAAACCACTTGCAGCAGTCTTCAAAGGTTGAGTCTGTTTGGCTTTAGTAAAACCTGGTAGGAGTATCTTTGAAGGTTTAACATGAGCAATGTCAGAGGTTTCCTTTGATTTATCTTCTGATATCAAGTTAACTTGAGCTATGTCAGAGGTTACTTGCTTCTTTGAGATATCAGAACTAACTATCTCTTGACTCTGAACAACTTGAGCCATGTTAGAGGTTGTCTTAGAAACTTTTCTTGAAGTCAGAGCAAGATCAGCATCTTCATCAGTAATTTCTTCATTCACAGGAGGCACATAAACCTTGATAGGTTCACCAACTTTCTCTTTGCCCTTGGACCTTGGATCTATCTGCAATTGTGATTTAGTCATGATTGCTTCAGGATTTGTCCTTTCTTTTATCACAATGCCTTTGAGTTTTGGAAGTTTCTTTTTACCAGAAGGTTCAGATTTAGATTTGACTTTTTCTGATTTAAGTCTAGCTTCTTCTTCCATCAGACTCTCCAAGTCCATTCCTGGATTTTCCTTAAGAAATAACTGTCTTGACATTTCTTCATCAAGATCTACATCAAGATCTAAAAGTTCATCAGAACTTATCCTTTTACCAGTAGCAGATGTAATTCTTTTTCCAGCATCAGAACTTGTCCTGTGACTTGTGATTTCAGCTTTTCTTGATGAGAAACCTCTACCTTGACTATGACCTTCACCCATTCCAGAGTTTCCTTGGTCATCTTTTTCATCATCCTTCCCCTTCAGTGTCTTATCAGTTTTGCATTTGGACTTAATTACTTTCTCCCTTTTTTTGGCATCAGCAGGTAAGAGAAGAGAGACAAGAAATTCCACTGAGGCTTGGATTTCATTAAGTTGAGATTGCTGAAAAGCTTGATTTTTCAAAATATCATCAATCTGAGATTGTTGTTTCTCTTGGGTCTTCTCAATATAAGCAACTATGTCAAAGGTAGGTTGGAAGAATTTTTTCTTGTCAAGTTTCTGAACTTGTTTTTGCTTGATTAATTCTTCCTGAATTTTATATAACTCTGCATGAGTAGTTGAATGTAGACCTTGTAGATGTTTAGTACTCAATACAGTGACTCGAAGTTGTGCTTTGAAATCATCAGTAAGTAACATCTCATCAGCTTTTGTCAAGTGCTCAACAAGATTCTTTGCAGATGGAACACAGGTAACTGAGTTCCACTCCTTAGTCCACTCGTGTCCTGCAGGAGTTTCATTCCAAGGCACTGGTGCTTCTCTTGTAACAAACTTCTTAACTAGTTCAGATTTATGAACCGTTTGTTGAGGTGCATGTCCTGAAGGACCTGCTTCATCAGCATCTGCATTTGGAGCAGCATCACCAGTATCATCAGCATTTGCAGCATCAGAACTTACAGAATCAACATCTTCTGATAAAACAACAGTATGAGAAGCAATTGAGGCTTCAGTATCATCTTCTAAGTGCTGATCTGGTTCCATGTTCTGATCAACAGCCATATCCTGATGCTCACCTATATTCTGATCATCAACATCTAGATGCAGAGAAGGTATAGTAGATAATTCTGGAGTTTGAGTAGCATCAGTAACAGGTGTTGTTGATGGATGAATTGCTGTTGGAGCTTCTAAGTAAAGTACCACAGACACAACCAGGTTCTGAATATCAATTTCAGCACTTGTGCCTGGATCAACAGGAGATACAGTCGTATTTACAGGAGACACAGATGGTGTGTTGGCCTTTTCTGTAGCAGCTTCATCAGTTGGAGTCAATGGAGAAACAGTGGCTTCAGCAGATTCTGGTTCTTGTGAGATCAGAGATTCCTGATCTCCTTCCTTAGCTGCTGCTTCCTCATCATCTGAAATTGGCCTTTTAGCTCTCTGTTTCTTGTATCTCTTTGAAGGTGGGGATTCCTTGGGAGGTTCAGCAGAAGTCATTCTTTTAAGCCTTTTAAGAAGCTTAGATCCCCCAATTCCAGAATCCTTCTGAGAAGGAACTTTCTCAGCTTTTTTAACAATAGGTTCTGATAAAGAAACCTGTTCCTCACTATCAGACTCATCTCTCAGAACAATCCTCCTTCTCTTCTGTGGTGTATGAGAAACAGTCTTTGTCCTCTTGGGCTTGGAAGATGAAGGCTTCACAGTAGGTGCTGAGGATGAAGGTTAAGCTGTCTGTGAAGTTGAGAGATATGATTTGAGATATGTTCTGAGGGAAGATTGAGGAATTGATGTATGAGTGGTATGTTCTGATGGTTGCTGTGGTGTTTGGGTTGTGGTGGTGGGTTGGACATCAGGATAAACAGATCTATAGGTTTGAGGATCAACATTTACCAAGATCTGTTTTACAGACTGAGGAATCTGTAAAGGTCTAACCACCTTTTTCTTAAGGTCAGCATTGACCAAGTCATTAAAGGCTCGTTTTGCAATTTTGAAAGGTGGAGTTACGTCAGTGGTAGGTTGGGGTTCATCAGCACAACAAAAAGTATATATAAGCTGACAAAATCTAGCAAAGTAGACAACATTCCTATCTTCTGTCATCCTATCCCCAATAAAACCTATCACAGCATTTGCAAAATCAAAATGAGTTTGGTTAATAATAGCATACCCGATGTGCTGACTCGTTATAGGAATGGCATCAAAGTTAGAACACTTATTCCCGAAGGCTTTAGTGATGCAGTCGAAGAAGACGCTCCATTCCTTTCTGATATGAGCCCGTTTCAACTGTCCAAGCTTAGCCAAACTCTACTCATACCCCAAACTGGCCATTAACTCTTGTAGTGCTGATTCCTCCGGTGTTGAGAAAATACAGCCTTCTGGTAAATGTAAGGCCTTGCGTATTGTACCAGGAGTTACCACATGTTCAGAATCATCCACTTCAAAAACAATACTGGGAGTACCAGTTGTACCACCATTATCAAAATGCCCAGTCCGCCAAAACGTCGGAACTTGTTGGCTTGAAAAGACTGAAGGCTGGGTCAATGCATACCCAATTTCACTGTGTGCAAGAAGATCTTGCACAATATGCAACTCAGACGGAGCTTCAGCATGATCGAGAATTACAGCATAGTTTTTTGGAACGAACTTAGCTCCGTCAGTGATCAAATCCTTAGGTGCCATGAGAATAATTGAAATTTAAGATTTGCCTGTTAGGTGTTTGATAAAATGTCTGTATAAAAAACCAACGTCAGGAGTTTAGAGAGAGTAAAAGCAAAGAAAGAGAGGTAAAGTGTAAAAGTAAATAAAAGATTGTATAATCTTCTCTCTTTCTTACTTATACTTGCTAAAAAAAATAACCGTTGGACACCTGTCAGACATGCAGCAATAATGAATAGTTAATGGGCACGGGAAAACAGTAATCATTACTTACCAACTTACAGTTTTTCAAGGAAAAACCGTTCCACTTACCCAGTAATTCCATTAATTGAGGTAAATCAGTTTTAATTCAAAATTTAAATTTTTCCCACTTATTCAATTATTTTCACTACAACACCAATATTCTGAAAAAAAATTCGAGTGTGAGAATGACCAAAATAAATCAAATAATCAAGTACTGATATTTTAAGATCAAAACTTAATTTAAATCAAAAATGAAATGGTCATCAGAATATAAATATATCAGGATTTATCAGTGCATTTAAATTACAAACATCTCAGAGACAAAAACTTGCAAAAAGTAAAAATTCCATTAATATATTAAGAGAATACATTCATGAAATTTAAATTACATCAGAGCATTACAAGATTGTCCTAAGCTTCTAAACCTAACATCAACAGCCTTAGTCCTAGCTCAAGAAGCAGGGCAAGGCTGACGATGAAGAAAAACAGGAAGAATAAAATAAATTATTTCTTCTTCCTACTCTCTACAAAAAGAATAGCGAGTCTGATGATTCGCTCTTGCTGGCGGAGAGCTTCCAGCCTTTCTTCCTCCAATCGCTCCAGATGGCGATGGTAGTCCATGTAAAAGAACAGGAGGTGGGTAAGAACCTCCTGGGGAACCGAGTCCCAAATCTCATCAGGAATGGCAGTTACGTGCCATTCCTGCTGTCATGCCTCACAGCTCAGCTCCATGTTGAACGTCTCATAGTTCAAGAACATATTGTAATTGACCATGGTTTTATTGGTATGAAGGAAAGAAGAGTGAGTATGTGAGAAAAGAATTGATGGAAAGGCTGATGTGAAGTGTTGGTTTATATAGGCAAGAGAATGCCAGGAGACGCAAGGAAATTTAATGCTTACAGGTTGAAAAAATTCTACCTCGTCTCCCTAGACTGGGAAGAAGAAAAACAGTCATTGGAAGTGTAAAACAAGGTTTAATGCGCACAAGTAACAATTAATAATTACTGTGCATATACGTGTACCACTATCCCTAATTATATTGACTGTTAATATTCCACCCCAACATATTCTGATTTAAAATGATACTGTTTTTAGATTTTATCCACAAATAAGTTAAGTAAAGGATCAGAATTTAATATCAGAACTTACACTTATATCAGAACTTAACAGTTATCAGAACATGATTTCTTAACTCGAAAAATGAATGCCTGTCTTTGTAATTCTTCACACAAATTCTGATATAGATTCTTCAGAACTTAATCATCAGAACGTTCAACAGAACTTGTCCTCAGAATTTATGCAATCTGACACATAAACTATTCATCGAAAATAACATAGATCACCACAGTAATTTTCATTATTCATATGGAGTGTTTATTGTGTGCATTAAGCTAAATATCAGACAAAGAGTAAAGTCTGATTCACTTCAGTACATCTTAGAAATAAGGCATAACTAAAACTTTACTAAAAAATTTTCATTATTATGAAGCCTACTATTGAATGAGTTCATACTTGAGTCCACCTCAACTGTTTTGTGCTAATTTTGTGCATCATTTTAAATTCCATTTTATAGTGGCTTCTCAGTGTAAGTGAGTCATGACTGCTTATCAGAATTTATGCTATTATCAGAGTATTTCTCCAGTAATCATAGAGTGTGAAAAGTCACCAAGAAAATATTTTGCTTTTCTGATGCATATTACTTAATACCAGCAATGCACTTGGGTCGTCCCTTCCACATTTTTACTCTAGATCTCAAAGGAGTACCTGATTTTAATTCCTTGATTCTTTTTCTTTTTCTTTTGATAAGTGAGGTTTATCATCAGTTAGTACATTCAACAGATTTACTAGCATCAGAACTTAACAGATGAGAAGCATTATTTTAGTTTGTGACTTAGTAATAAGATAGACAAAGTAAACTCAACTAAGCTCAATATCATAATTTGCTTGTGTCAATAGATTTCCACAGAAATAATTACTTCTAACATGGGATCCCTATTTTATTGAAGACTACTAGGTCAGCATCTAGCACAGGTATCCTCATAGGATTGAATAGTTACTTAAACAGTCAAATCACTATCAGAGTTTAGAAAGTCACATCAGACAACAGTCAGTACTTAAGCAATTTTCAATTAAGCACATAATACACAAAGAGAGTAATTTCTGTAAATACTGAGCATAAAGTCTGATGCATCAGAACAAAACTAAGCAGATTTAGAGAAAGAACCTGAAACCATTCCAAGTTCATTTACCAATCTTGTAAAAGTAGCTTCACACATTGGTTTTGTGAAGATATCTGCTAGTTGTTGATCTGTTGGAATAAAGTGCAATTCCACTGTACCTTTATCCACATGTTCCCTTATGAAGTGGTACCTGATGCTGATGTGCTTTGTCATTGAGTGTTGAACTGGATTACCTGTCATAGCAATAGCACTTTGATTATCACAGTAAATAGGAATTTTAAAATATGTTAACCCATAATCCAGTAACTGATTCTTCATCCAAAGAATCTGTGCACAACAGCTTCCTGCAGCAATGTACTCTGCTTCTGCAGTTGATGTGGAAATTGACTTTTGTTTCTTGCTAAACCAAGAAACCAATCCGCCTCCAAGAAATTGGAAGCTTCCACTTGTGCTTTTCCTGTCAATTTTGCAACCTGCAAAATCTGCATCTGAGTAACCTATTAGATTAAAATCTGATTCTCTGGGATACCACAATCCCAGATCAGCTGTTCCCTTAAGATACTTGAAAATTCTTTTCACAGCTGTTAAGTGAGGTTCTCTTGGATCTGCTTGAAATCTTGCAGAAAGACAGGTAGCATACATGATATCAGGTCTACTAGTAGTTAGAGAGAGTAGAGAGCCAATCATACCTCCGTAATCAGTAATATCTACTGATTTACCAGTATCCTTGTCTAGTTTTGTTGCAGTGGCCATGAGAGTGGATGCACTTGAACAATCCTGCATTCCAAATTTCTTCAGCAAATTTCTGGTGTACTTAGTTTGACAAATAAAAGTGTCTTCTTCATTCTGCTTGACTTGAAGGCCTAGAAAATAGCTAAGTTCCCCCATCATACTCATTTGGTACCTTGACTGCATCAGTTTGGCAAACTTCTTGCAAAGTCTGTCATTTGTAGAACCAAAGATGATATCATCAACATAAATCTGGAACAGAAGTAAGTCCTTTCCATGGTTGAGGTAGAACAGTGTTTTGTCTATAGTTCCTCTATTAAATCCACTTTCCAGAAGAAACTGAGCTAACGTCTCATACCATGCTCTTGGAGCTTGCTTAAGTCCATAAAGTGCTTTATCAAGCCTGTAGACATAATCTGGATATTTGGAATCTACAAAGCCTGGAGGTTGTTCAACATATACTTCTTCCTCCAATTCTCCATTGAGAAAAGCACTTTTCACATCCATTTGAAAGACATTAAACTTTTTGTGAGCAACATAAGCCAAAAATATCCTTATGGCTTCCAATCTAGCAACTGGTGCAAATGTTTCATCATAATCGATTCCCTCCTGTTGAGAGTATCCTTTTACAACCAGCCTTGCCTTATTCCTTGTAATTATGCAATCACTATCAGTTTTGTTTCTGAATACCCATTTTGTACCAACAACATATATGTTCTTTGGTCTTGGCACTAGGGTCCAGACTTTGTTTCTTTCAAATTCATTTAACTCTTCCTGCATTGCTTGAACCCAATCAGCATCTTGAAGAGCTTCTTCCACTTTCTTTGGCTCAGTCTGAGAAAGAAAAGAATTGTAAAGACATTCACTTGAAGTAGCTGTTCTAGTTCTGACACCTGCATCAGGATTTCCAATTATCAAATCAGGTGTATGTGATTTAGTCCACTTCCTTGCAGATGGAAGGTTTTCTCTAGAACTGGATGCTCCCCCATGATCCATGCTGTCTTCATTAACATTTTCTGATGCTCCCCCTGAAACTATGCTCTCTGAGTTGGATTCTTCAGAATTTATATTTTCAGAACTATCAATACTTGGCTTATCAGAACTTGACGAATCAGAACTTGAAGAGCCAGATGTATGTTCTGATGCTTCTTGAGATGTGGTTATATCTTGAGTATGCTCCCCCCTACATAGGTGCATTTTCCTTTGGCGTAGTCACCACAATTTCAATAAAATCAGAGTTTGATCCATCAGAGTTTGCAGTATCAGGATTTAGATTGTCAGGATTTTCAGTATCAGAATTTGAGTCTTCATTTTCAAATCTCAGCTGATCATGATCAATAAAATCTTCAAGTCCAATAATCTTCTTATCATCAAAAGAGACATTGATAGATTCCATGACCACTCTTGTTCTCAAGTTATAGACTCTGAAGGCTTTTGTGGAAAGTGGATATCCAACAAAGATCCCTTCATCAGCTTTTAGATCAAACTTGGATAGTTGTTCAGGATGAGTCTTCAGAACAAAACACTTGCATCCAAATACATGAAAATACTTCAGATTTGGCTTCTTTTTCTTTACCATCTCATATGATGTCTTTCCTTGCTTGTTGATGAGTGTTGCATTCTGAGTAACACAAGCAGTCTGCACAGCTTCAGCCCAGAAATAGGTTGGAAGCTTTGCTTCATCAAGCATTGTACGTGCATCTTCAATGAGAGTTCTATTCTTCCTTTCAACAACTCCATTTTGCTGTGGAGTTCCAGGAGCAGAAAATTCCTGCTTGATTCCATGGTTTTTGCAGAACTCTTCCATTATCAAATTCTTGAACTCAGTACCATTATCACTTCTTATTATCTTCACTGAGTCCTTGACCAATTTATCCAGTTGCTTGACATGATCAATCAAGATATATGCAGTTTCATTTTTTGTGTGTAAGAAATACACCCATGTGTATCTGGTGAACTCATCCACTATGACCATAGCATATTTCTTCTTTGCAATAGACATGACATTTACTGGACCAAATAGATCAACATGTAGTAGGTGATAAGGCTCAAGAATTGATGATTCAGTCTTGCTCTTGAATGAGGATTTGCTTTGTTTAGCCTTCTGACAAGAATCACAAAGGCCATCAGGAGCAAATACTGACTTTGGCAGTCCTCTCACAAGATCTTTCTTGACCAACTCATTTATATTGTTGAAATTTAAATGAGAGAGTTTCTTGTGCCAATTCCAGCTTTCTTTAATTGATGCTCTACTCATCAGACAGATTGCAGAACCATCAGTATTTGTTGAAAGCTTGGCTTCATAAATGTTACCATGCCTGTATCCTTTCAGAACAAAATTCAGACATGACGTTATATGGGTTATAGTTGATCGTCTTACGAAGTTAGCGCATTTCCTTCCAATTAATGAGAAGTCGTCATTGGACAAATTGGTTCATCTGTATTTATGCGAAATCATACTAAGGCATGGAGTACCCGTATCAATAGTTTCAGACAGAGATCCCCGATTTAACTCGAGATTCTGGAAGCAATTTCAAGAAAGTCTTGGCACGAAGTTGAATATGAGCACGGCGTACCACCCGCAGACTGATGGTCAGAGCGAAAGGACAATTCAAACAATCGAAGACATGTTGCGCAGTTGTGCAATCGATTTTATAGGAAGTTGGGACGACCACTTGCCATTGATTGAATTCTCTTACAACAACAGCTATCACTCCAGTATTGGCATGCCACCATACGAAGCTTTGTACGGGCGAAAATGTAGATCACCGACAAGTTGGGATGAAGTAGGAGAAGGAAGGATTCTCGGCTCGGAATTGGTGCAACAGTTTCATGACACAGTCAAGTTAATTCAGAGAAGGTTACTTGCTGCTCAAGATAGACAGAGGAAGTATGCGGACCCAGCGCATAAGGATGTTCGATTCCAAGTAGGCGAAGCCGTTTTGTTGAAGGTGTCACCAAGAAAAGGGTTATATAGATTTGGAAAGAAAGGGAAGTTAGCACCTAGATATATAGGTCCTTTTGAAATTTTGAGTCAAGTGGGGAAGGTAGCCTACGAGTTAGCCTTACCACCTCAGTATCAGCATGTGCATAATGTGTTCCATGTGTCGTTGCTTAAGAAGTACAATCCTGACGCCAGCCATGTGATAAAATATGAACCTGTAGAAATTCAGGCAGACCTATCATTTGTGGAGCAACCTGTCAAAATACTTGACTGGCAAGAGAAGAGTCTTAGAAACAAGTCAGTAAAGTTAGTAAAAGTACTTTGGAGGAACCCTAAGGTCGAAGAATCGACTTGGCATTTAGAGTCTGATATGCGTTCCCGGTATCCTCATCTGTTCACTTAGTTTCTGGGGACAGAATCCCTTAAGGGGGAGAGGATGTTACGACCGGCATTTTATGTAATATTATCTGTGGATTTTGTGTGATATTAAAGCCGAAAGTAAATATACTTAATAGTTGTACCTTGTGTGAATGAAAATTTCTGCATTTTAAATTTACTTTATGTAGTATATGATTTTTTTCAAAGCAAAAGTTTATTTATTTCCTTTATTTCTGATTTATAAGGAATATTCTAAGCCTTGGAGAAATTTTCTTTTAAAAGATATTTTGTTCACAAATTTTGAAAGTGATTTCATAAAATCTCTAAAAATCCAAATTATTTTATGTTATAAATTTTATAATTTTTGAACTTTTATTTTATTTTATAAAAATAAATCTTTGAAAATTAGTTGCTTAATAATTATCAAATTACATGATTACCCTTGCATGTAAACTCTCTTCTATTTAGCCAAGGGGCAAGGAGGGCATTTCCAACCCCACTCACTTTCATTCTACTAGCCACATTACTACTTTGTCCTTGCATGCAAATCTACCTAACTATGTTGGAAGGTTATTATTGTAATTTCTCTCATTCACTCACTTATGGGCAAATAAAAACCAAGTAAACATGAAAAACACACCACTTTCACTCCACCATTTCCACACTCCTCCTCCCTCCTCCCTCTCCTCTCGGCCCTCCCCCTCTCCTCTCGGGTTTTTAGCCGAAAACCTACCCCCTCCCCTTTTCTTCATTCCTCATTCAAGCTCCCACCTTCCATACAAGTAAATATAACTTCCTATGTTGCTTTGGTTTGTAAGACTCGAAGTCATGCATGCATGTAGATTTCTCTTGGAATGTTGGAAGATTTTGATCATTTGGAATGATTTTGTTAGTAAGCTTTAATTTCAGTAGGGATAAGGTATTAATCTTGATTAGTGCACCTTGATATGTGGTAATAATTCGTATATATATTTTATAAGAATATATAACTTGTTGTTTTCAAAAACTTGATGACTTGTAAATTGTGTAATGTGATTTCCTTTGTTTTACCATGTTGCACCTTAGGTAAGGATGATCTCCACCAAGATTATTTTGAGTGTAAGGGATTTAGTTCAGTAGATCACCATAGTTAAGTCATGGTTTGGGTATTTAGGTTGTTGGTGGTTGAGTTTGTCAAGTAAAAACCTTGGAGAAAGAAGAGTCTTAGTTTCTGCAGAAAATCAGTTTAGTACCCTGAGGTTTAGAGTGAGTTTTGACCATGCCATTGATGTGCACTTTGAGGCCCAAGCCACCAGAAGCTAGCATTAGGAGTTTATGAAAGGTTTTAGGTGTTGGTTGGAGGTTTGCAAGTCGTTTGGTTAGGTGCACAAGTGAAATCACAAAATCTGTCCAGCAGGGGACAGTTTTGTTGCAACTTAGAAATAGGAAGTTTTGACCATGTCATGGGTAGGCCGTCATTAGGCCCTGTTGTGCCTTAGTTAGAGGGAGTGTCAGAGAAGTTTTTTCAGCCATAGTTAATAAAATATGAGTTAGAAACATGTATCACAAGTTAGTTCAAGTCAGGGTGTTTTCTGCCCAGAAAAACAGGAGAATCTTGGACTTTAAGCTTAGGCCCAAGGAGGCCCAAGCTAGGCCCTTGAGCCGCATCAAGTTTGGGAGATGCCTTATGGTCAGAAGAGCCTAGTGTAAAATTTTTGGAGGAAAACTTGTAATTTAAGGGTGTCTAATACACTCAAGAAACCATAGATGTCATTCTGAAATTTACTCCAGTGAGCACTTTCACTTATCACATAGTTTTAGAACACTTAGGAGTGAGATCTATGTTGACCACTATGGTTGTAAGATAGTATAAAGTCAGTAGAGCAAAAGGCCCAAGTGAGGGTCAATAGTTTTTGGATAGTTTAGTAAACGCACATCGAGTTCATCCAAGCCTAGTGTTACATTATGGTGTGTGTGATATTATTTGGTATTAAAATATGATATGTGAGTATATGTGGCTATATGTACGATTATATTTATAAGGTGAATATAAATTGCGTGCATATAGGTCTAAGTGCCATTTGTGTTATAAATAGGTTAAGTTGGTGAGATTATATTATAATGAGGATTATTATTATTTATGTAGGATCTCGAGACGAGGGTAAACTTGCCATAAAGGTCGAGTGAAGCTTCCAGTTGCTCCTACCAGCCAAACCAGACCAGCCTTTCTCAAGGCAAGTGATTCAACCTGTCTTTCGTATTCACTACAGATAGTTCATATATATTGATGCGATTTATCCTGAGTCATTTTGATATACTTGAACCAAGCGTATCTTAAGTTTATCATTGAATTATATAGAAATGCCATGAACCCTCAAGTACGTATTGCAAGTAGATCAAAAGTCTTATCATGATAGTATATCAAAATAATTGGAATGCCATGATAAAATAAAGAGTTGTTATAATACTTGATTGATCCTCTTGATTAACATGCTAATGATTCCTAAAGTATTGATATCTCACCCTGATGCTTGAACCCCTATAGAACTTTACCTTGATACCTAAAAGCCAAATATTCATCAAAGTTGTACATAATTGATTGATTCCCCTCTTTATTACCCTAAAGTTTGGCAATCCTGTTATACTTTAAGCTAAAGATCATTTCTTCATACCTTAACACCCTTAGTATTCTTGAAGCTTATCTTCTTGATGTTCCAACACTTGTACCTTGTCAAAAACCATTGCTTTAAGCCTAGTTTGGCATTACTCATTCATAATATTCAATAGCCTTGCTAAATTTCCTTGTCCAAGTTTTTGTATATGGAAACCTTTCAGCTACCCCAATGGAGTAAAGTCTAGTGGATCATGGCCCTGAGATTTAGTATCGTATTTCCAGTGTTTCAAGTTGATCTATAATCCCTTGATAAAAATGTTTACTGTTTAAAGAGATTTTGTTATAAATCGGCATCAGTTTTTGAAATGATTAAAATGTGGATTTTCAGTCCCAAAGGGGGATAGATGTTTTCTTTGAATAGTGGATCTGGACTGAGACGCGAGTCCTTTCCACACTTATATTGTAGGCTTAAAAGTTGCCTAGGGATCCCATTAATGTTCTAGAACCCAGCGAGGTTCGGGATTACTTCGCGGCTGATCACCGGCTGTAATCCGTAGCGTCATAAAATGATTTTGATTAAGATATGATTTTGAAAATGTTTTGATACAAGCAAATGATGCCATCACCCAAAGTTTTATCTCTTGTTATTATTGGTTATGTCTTCCCATTGTCATTCTTTAATATAAATCTCGATTTATGTTTTGTATCGTATTGTTTAGCACTTGTTGAGCATTTGGCTCACTCCTTGCTTTACCCTGATATTACAGCTAGCAGCTATGGTTAGATTCAAGCAGACAGCACGTAAGACCTGTGACGCTGATGCGTATGTTCGAGCTCAGGTAGAATAAGAGATAGTTTTGTGTGAGGACTCGAAATTAAAATCAGTTGTAATAGATGGTAGTGTTGGGCTGTTCCAAACCCTAAACTGTAAGATCTTGGATTTGGTTATGTTTACTTACTTTTAAATATTGTAATAGTTATATTTAATTTGTTGGTTAAGTTGGGGGTGTGACAGGTTTTGGTATCAGAGCTACGGTTTAGAGTCCCTGGACAGCCCAAATAGGATTATAGGATATATGTATAGGATATAGATAATATGCGAGAGAGTAGGTTGAGTAAATTTATTATTAATACTCCTCTTATTGGTTTGTCAGTAAAGGGTGCATTCCTCGACACCCTCTGGGTCGGACGACACTATTGCTTTCTCCGTGTATGCTGAGTTGAGGCGCGAGTTTGACATGCTTCAGGGAAAGTACGACCGACTGATAGACCGACTGAAGAACGTGTACCCGGACAGCCGAAACTATGAAGGGAAGCCCAAGGAGCAGATGACTGCGAGACTTGAGCCTTTGATTCAGTACGTCAACACTAAGCTTGAGGAGATGCCATCACACCGAGACCACACCAGCCAGTATATCATCCAGATGGTGGCGGATGAGCTCCAGAGCATTGTGAAGAAGCTTCGAGAGGAGAAGACTACCAAACCCCGTTCTGATGGAGTGGAGCCTTAGTTCTTTCCATTATCTACCTTCCATGTTGTTGTATTATCAGACTTCGTAGAATTCCCAGTTGTTTCCTTTGAATAAGCATGTTATTCCTAGAATCAGACTTTATCTTGATCTTGATGTAATGAGACCTTTAGATTTCCAATATTATGCACTATCATTCCATTTGCTCTCAACTGTTATCTTACGCCTTCATATGCATCACCATATCCGTTTAACTTGAAACCTGACCTCATATGTAAATAAGAATGCCATGCGATACCCTCGAATTATTTCCTTATTCATACCTGTTTTGATATAACTCTTATTTCAGGACCATGCCACCCAAAAAGAAGAACCCAACAACCACCTCCACCACAGATCCAAATATTCTTCGATTACTGGAAACTTTGCAACAGCAAACCAATGCTATAGCTCAACAACAACTAACTCTTCAACAACGAATTGAAAACCAATATAACCGTGAACCACACCAACCACCCGAACCACCAGTACCACCTCAACAAGTTGTCACTTTCAAGGCTTTTCAGAATGTGAATCCACCTGCATTTCATGATACCACTGATCCAATAATAGCTAACACATGGATTAAGGAAATGGAAAGGGCTTTTGAGTTGGTACAGTTAGGAGACGATCAGAAGACGCCATATGCTACTTACTTCCTGAAGGGCGAAGTCATCTATTGGCGGGAATCAGTAAAAGCTATGGAAGCAACTTAGCAGGTTTCTTGGGAGAGATTTAAGAAGTTATTTCTGGAAAAGTATTACCCTAAGTACATGCAGAATCAAATGGAGTTTAAATTTTTTTAGTTAAAGCAAGGGAACATGATTGTACTGGAGTATGAGAAGAAGTTCACTGAGTTGTTAAGGTTTGTGATAAAGTATACCAGCACTGAGGAAGAAAAAGTGAAGAAATTTCAGCAAGGATTGGAGCCTTGGATCAGAGATAGAGTGGCTATGTTTGAGCTGGAAACCTATGCGGGAGTAGTACAGAAAGCTGCTCTGATTGAGAATAATGGGATGCAGTCAAGGAAGGAAAGGGATAACAAGAAGAGAAAGGTTCCATTTTATGGAGAAAAGACTGAAGCCGGAAATTCACAAGATCGGAATGTAAAGAGGATTGGATTCCATAAGGGAGGAAATTTTCAAAAGAAAGGGAATTTAGGCAAAAGGCAAGAATCGAAGGGGAACAACCAGGCAAGCCAAGGACAAGTTGGAGAAAACAGGTTCCAGAGACCGGAATGCAAGCACTGTGGAAGAAGGCACCCCGGAGTGTGTAATAAACTGAGCATGACATGCTATAGGTGTAACCAGAAGGGACATTTGGCAAATGAGTGCAAGATGCCAAAGCCAGGAGTTACATGTTACAAATGTGGAAAGACTGGACACATAGCTAGGGAGTTCAAGGCAACCAGACCAGTGAAAGCTCTAATGAATGTGGCAAGTACCAGTGCAAGCGTGCCAGCCGAGGTATTGGCATTACCTCCACCACCTACAACAACCCCGCAAGCAACAGCAAGGACATTCGATCTGAAGATGAAGGATGTTGTTCAGAATTCTGAGGTGATAGCAGGTACACTTTAACTCAATAATGTCAAAGCTAAAGTATTGATTGATTCGGGAGTAACAAGATCTTTCATATCAGAAACTTTTGTTGATAAACTTCAATGTGATAAAATGGTTATGAGCGAGGTAGTAAATGTGGTAATCACGAACCAAGAGAAGATTCCTGTGAATCAATTCTGTCCGAAGTGTGAGATTGATATTTCGGGGTATAACTTTTCAGCCGACTTGATACTCTTCAAGTTGAGAGAGTTTGATATAATTTTAGGAATGGATTGGTTAGGAAATAATAATGCCCAGATTAATTGTAAGACCAAGAGAGTGTATTTAAAGACAAAGAGTGAAGAGAAGGTAGTATTTAAGGGGCAGAGGCAAGAACAATTGTTTCTTACAATCGTTCAGGCTAAGAAGCTACTTAGAAAAGGTTGTGAGTCATTCCTAGCTTATGTAGTGGATTCAGAAAAAAGGCAGTCCCAGCATAGAAGATATCCCCGTAGTTAACGAGTTCCCCGATGTGTTTCCGGACGAACTACCAGGTTTACCACCAGATCGACAAATCAAGTTCGAGATCAACCTTGCTCCAGGAACGGAACCAGTTTCAAAGGCCCCATATAGGATGACACCAGCAGAAATGAAAGAGTTGGCGAGCCAGCTACAAGAATTATTGGATAAAGGAGTGATACGGCCAAGTACATCACCATGGGGAGCACCTGTTCTGTTTGTAAAGAAGAAAGATGGAAGTATGCGGCTATGTATAGATTATCGGGAGTTGAATAAGGTAACGATTAAGAACCGCTACCCGCTACCAAGAATGGATGACCTATTTGATCAGCTGAAGGGAGCAAAGTGCTTTTCAAAGATTGACTTGAGATCATGATACCATCAATTAAAGATCAAGGAAGAAGATATTCCTAAGACAGCATTCAGGACCAGATATGGGCATTATGAATTCCTAGTAATGCCGTTTGGATTGACCAACGCCCCGACCGCATTTATGGATCTGATGAATCGGATATTTAAGAAGTATTTGGACAAGTTTGTAGTGGTATTCATTGATGACATCCTTATTTATTCTAAGTCGGAAGAAGAACATAAGCAACACCTCTGGATAGCATTGGAGATACTTCGTCAAGAGAAGTTGTATGCCAAGTTTACCAAATGTGAGTTTTGGTTAAAGGAAGTTCAATTTTTGGGGCATGTCATTAGAAATGAAGGAGTTAAAGTAGATCCGGCAAATATTGAGGCGATTATGAGTTGGGAGAGGCCAAAGACACCTACGGAAGTACGAAGTTTTCTAGGATTGGAAGGGTACTATAGAAGGTTTGTCAAGGATTTTTCGAAAATCGCTACGCCATTGACTAAGTTAACCAGGAAGAATCAGAAGTTCGAATGGAGTATAGAATATGAGGATAGCTTTCAAGAGTTGAAACAGAGATTGGTAACAGCTCCGGTGTTAGTACTACCAGATGACCAAGGAAACTTTATGATATTCAGCGACGCTTCACATAAAGGATTGGGTTGTGTGTTAATGCAACACAGTAAGGTGATCGCGTATGCGTCAAGACAGTTAAAACCGCATGAGTTGAAGTACCCGACGCATGACTTGGAACTAGCCGCCATAGTGTTCGCATTAAAGATTTGGAGACATTACCTTTACGGAGAGAAGTGTGAAATCTACACAGATCATAAGAGTTTAAGTACATTTTCACTCAGAAGGAGCTTAATATGAGGCAGAGGAGATGGTTGGAATTGATCAAGGACTACGATTGCTCGATAAATTACCATCCTGGAAAGGCGAATGTTGTGGCCGATGCACTAAGTAGAAAGGAAAGATTAAATATGATGGCAACACCAAAGGAATTGTCTGAAGAGATTAAGAAATTTGGATTAGAACTGTGTAATTATAAAAAAGTTGAAGAAGTTTGTCGTGCAATGACTTTTCAGCCAACACTAGTGGAAAAGATAAAGAAATGTCAAGAAGAGGTAATGGAGAAAGGGAAGAATCAGCTAACTGGAGAGGATATTAGTACTCAAAAGGATGCGCAAGGTATACTAAGGTTTTCTTCAAGAATTTGGATTCCTTATGTACCTGAATTAAAGAATGAGATCCTACAAGAAGCCCATAATTCAAGATTTTCAATCCACCCGGGAAGCACCAAGATGTATCGGGACTTAAAACAGAACTTTTGGTGGCCAAATATGAAGCGAGACGTGGCAGAATGGGTTGCGAAGTGTTATACTTGTCAGAAAGTGAAGGCAGAACATTAATGACCAAGAGGATTAATTCAGCCCCTAAAGATTCCAGAATGGAAATGGGAAAATATTGCTATGGACTTTATAGTGGGGACTACCGCGAACGAAATCCGGACATGACGCTATATGGGTTATAGTTGATCGTCTTACGAAGTCAGCGCATTTCCTTCCAATTAATGAGAAGTCGTCATTGGATAAATTGGTTCATCTGTACGTGCGCGAAATCGTACTAAGGCATGGAGTACCTGTATTAATAGTTTCAGAAAGAGATCCCCGATTTAACTCGAGATTCTGGAAGCAATTTCAAGAAAGTCTTGGCACGAAGTTGAATATGAGCACGGCGTACCACCTGCAGACTGATGGTCAGAGCGAAAGGACAATTCAAACAATCGAAGACATGTTGCGCAGTTGTGCAATCAATTTTACAGGAAGTTGGGACGACCACTTGCCATTGATTGAATTCTCTTACAACAACAACTATCACTCCAGTATTGGCATGCCACCATACGAAGCTTTGTACGGGCGAAAATGTAGATCACCGACAAGTTGGGATGAAGTAGGAGAATGAAGGATTCTCGGCTCGGAATTGGTGCAATAGTTGCATGACACAGTCAAGTTAATTCAGAGAAGGTTACTTGCTGCTCAAGATAGACAAAGGAAGTATGCGGACCCATCGCGTAAGGATGTTCGATTCCAAGTAGGCGAAGCCGTTTTGTTGAAGGTGTCACCAAGAAAAGGGTTATCTAGATTTGGAAAGAAAGGGAAGTTAGCACCTAGATATATAGGTCCTTTTGAAATTTTGAGTCAAGTGGGGAAGGTAGCCTACGAGTTAGCCTTACCACCTCAGTATCAGCATGTGCATAATGTGTTCCATGTGTCGTTGCTTAAGAAGTACAATCCTGACGCCAGCCATGTGATAAAATATGAACCTGTAGAATTCAGGCAGACCTATCATTTATGGAGCAACCTGTCAAAATACTTGACTGGAAAGAGAAGAGTCTTAGAAACAAGTTAGTAAAGTTAGTAAAAGTACTTTGGAGGAACCCTAAGGTCGAAGAATCAACTTGGGATTTAGAGTCTGATATTCTGTTCACTTAGATTCTGGGGACAGAATCCCTTAAGGGGGAGAGGATGTTACGACCGGCATTTTATGTAATATTATCTGTGGATTTTGTGTGATATTAAAGCCAAAAGTAAATATACTTAATAGTTGTACCTTGTGTGAATGAAAATTTCTGCATTTTAAATTTGCTTTATGTAGTATATGATTTTTTTCAAAGTAAAAATTTATTTATTTCCTTTATTTTTGATTTATTAGGAATATTCTAAGCCTTGGAGAAATTTTCTTTTAAAAGATATTTTGTTCAAAAATTTTGAAAGTGATTTCATAAATCTCTAAAAATCCAAATTATTTTATGGTATAAATTTTATAATTTTTGAACTTTTATTTTATTATATAAAAATAAATCTTTGAAAATTAGTTGCTTAATAATATCAAATTACATGATACCCTTGCATGCAAACTCTCTTCTATTCAACCAAGGGGCAAGGAGGGCATTTCCAACCCCACTCACTTTCATTCTACTAGCCACATTACTATTTTGTCCTTGCATGTAAATCTACCTAACTATGTTGGAAGGTTATTATTGTAATTTCTCTCTCATCCACTCACTTATGGGCAAATAAAACCAAGTACACATGACAAACACACCACTTTCACTCCACCATTTCCACACTCCTCCTCCCTCCTACCCTCTCCTCTCGGCCCTCCCCACTCTCCTCTAGGGTTTTTTAGCCGAAAAATCTACCCCCTTCCCTTTTCTTCATTCCTCATTCAAGCTCCCACTCTTCCATACAAGTAAATATTACTTCCTAATATCTGATCATATATAATTCAAATAGTTTTGAGTAAAAAGTTTAAGGTTTAAGTTTGCATGTCAAAGTTTAGTTAGAACTCAAAGTACAATCTTGATTCTTATGGATTTAAGGTTGTTTTTGAGAGGACTACAAGGAATGGTGAAATGCCAATCTTGAGAAAGAGACTCTTGATGTTGAATGGCCATTCCCTTCCATTTCATTAGGCCATGACCATAAGGGAGCCGAATGAATGGTTCTTGAGATTATTCTGTTGCCTGTTTCATTTCTATGTGTTTGGTGGTGATAACATAATTTTGTATCAAAAACTTGAAAAAACCCTTTTCATGCTAAGTGATCATCTAGATATAGCTTATGCTAGGCACATATCGATTTCATGGTGAATATATTTAGAAAAATATGTTGCTTTGGTTTGTAAGAATCGAAGTCATGCATGCATGTAGATTTCTTTAGAATATTGGAAGATTTTGATCATTTGGAAGATTTTGTAGTAAGCTTTAATTTCAGTAGGGATAAGGTTAATCTTGATTAGTGCTCTTGATATGTGGTAATATCGTATATATATTTTATAAGAATATATAACTGTTGTTTTCAAAAAACTGATGACTTGTAAA